>NW_008794211.1:3964713-4011136 GCF_000699145.1 Aptenodytes forsteri
GGTGCCAGGGGCCGGCGGGCAGGGCCGGGCTGGAGGCCAGGGTGTTTTTCCTTCCGAGGAGGGAAGCGGGTGTCCCGCGGCCGCCTTCACGTCCAGCGTTTGCCTCAGCCTTCTGGCAGAGCGGCGCCCGAGCGGTGTTGACGAGGAGCAGCGCCTGTGTGAATAACAGTCACCCTGTGCCCGAAGCAGAGGGAGGCTTCCCGGCCCAAAACAGCCTCCTAAAGTGTGGCTGGCGTGTCTGAATAGCTTTTACTCTTCTGTAGCGGTGGGCTTGGTCTGTGCTCGCTTTTCCTGGACGTAGTCTTAAAGGAGGGAGAGAAGGGAGAAGGGCTTGACACCGCTTTTCTTACAGTACTCCCCATAGCTGTTGCTGCCCGGTGTGCTTGGAAGGGTCCCGTGAGAATGACCATCTCATGCACGCTGGCTTGTAAGTTCTTGAGGACACGGGCATTCCCCGGGGGCTGTTGACAGCCTGTGGCCGCAGCATGGGGAAGCTCAGTGAGACTGGGGGGTTGCCGAGCGGTAGAGCCTTTCGACGTGAAGGTAATTCACAGCAGGGTACGGTGAGCTTGGGGTTACGTCAGGAATCAGTTTGGTTAATACTGCTCAGATTTGAACAGCGAGACCCGGGCGACGAGATGTCAGTACTACCTGGATTTAAAAAAAAAATAATATTTGTAAGTTTTGGTCTCTCAGGTGTTTGGTTCAGACTGAGAAATCTGTAAGTTACAGAAGGGGTGGTTCTGTGTGTTTATATATATGTTATACAGAAAATGCTAATACTTGCTTAAAAACAGACATCATGTAGATGTGCAGACTTGACTAACTATAGTCTAATGATGCGTGCATTTGGTATTGAAATGTGGTATTGAAAACTTTAAACACAACGTCTTTCATAAAAGAAGAAAAAGTGAGCTTATGTTTACATATGTGTAGGGGAAAAAAATGAAGTCTGCTTAAAAGCAGACTTTTAAGAACTTTTAAACCAGGAAATTATGTATTTCACAGTGCTGTTGAGTGGCCAAGCTCAGGGGGATGCTGCAGGTGACCTCAACCAGGAACAGACCCTCTTCTGCTTTCCAAAAGCCAGATAAAACAGAAGAGGATCATAGCGTAGCTCAGGTTGGAAGGGAGCCCCAAGCATGGTCGGCTCTGAGTTCAGACCCAGGTTGCTCGGGACTATGTCCAGTTGAGTTTTGAAATCTTCCAATAACTGAGAGTGCACAACTTCTGTGGGCAAGCTGCATCGCTGCTTACGTGTGAGAAAGTTTCTCCTGGTACAAGGTTGGAACATCTCTTTCAATTTATGGCCTCTTCGGCTCCTGCCACGCACCACTGAAGAGCCTCTTCGTATTGACAGGCAGATGCTGGGTCCTCTCTGAGGTCACCGCTTCTCCGGGATGAAGCAGCCCCGCTCCCTCCCCCTCTCCTCTCAGGGCAAGTGCTCCAGCCCCTGAGCATCTTGGGGCCCTATGCTCAACTCACCCCAGTTTATCAACATCTGTTTCGTGTTGAGGGGGCCCAAAACTGAACAGAGTATCTAGATGTGGCCAAATGAATGGTGAGAAAAGGAGGATAAGTCTTTAATCTAGGTGTGAGTTCCTTTTTCTTCCAGATACCTTGCTAGGTCTACACTGCCAAACCAAAACAGAAATTCTGTATGGGATTTGGGGTTCAGGTCTTACACCTGAAAAAAATGGAGGATGTTTTTGCTGCATAAATGCGTTATCAAGTTCTGTGCCTAAAATACAAGTGAAGTCTAATAATTGCAAGACTTCTGAAATGATAGGGTTGTAACTCCTGTTATAAAATACGGGTTTTTTGCTTTCTGATCAGGGACCCAATCCTACTATTGATAACAGGTTGGGCTTGTGCTTCAGCACGTGGAAATACACGTGTATGTCACCATCATGAACTGCAGTCAGTCATCTTCAGGGAGCACAAACTTCTCTTGTTTGTGTAGCTTTCTACCACCCTGTTTTTTTAAAAAAATGGAATAAACAAAGCCTTTAATACACAGCCAAAAATATGTGATGCATTTTTTTAATATGTTGAAGATTATGGTAGCATTTTTCAAAAGACATTGTTTGAAGTATTTTATTTGTATTACGTGAATGGTAGGCTGTAATGCATGGTTGCGAGAATGCTGTATAAGCCAAACAAAAGTATACTTTTAACAGTGATGATTTTGAAAATTTGAGATGCTTAATAAATGGCCATGGCTTTTGCTATGAGAGAGACATGGTTTGGCACATAACTAGCATGACAGCTGGCAGTTTGAAGACACCTATTTATATGATACTCCAGTTTAAAAATTATCTGATGACCTGTTTTGCTATTCTTATGTTATTTTTGCAGGTAGCCAATACTTTTCCTTGCTGTTAGTTACTTATCTTGAAGAGCAGTAGCCAATCCAGCATAAAAAAAATCTTACCATAAAAACCAAACTAGCAGCCCAGCTTCTTTAGACTTGAGGCTACCAAGTGTGCATTCTCCTGCCTCGACGAAGTTTGTGTTGTGCTGCTTCTGTTCATGGGTGTCTGGGGTTAAATCAGGGAAGCCAGATGAACTCCTCTGGTCTCTTTTTCCAGCAAAAGCTTGTGGAGTCTCTTTCCTGGAGAGAATAGCTACAAATTGGAGCCTCTACACAGAAGAAGGTGCAGTGAAAGAGAAGAATGAAAAAGAGTGACAGTTGTCACCAAGCTGTACAAAACTGCACCATATTAAGAAACCAGTTTTTACTTGATCCCTTGGAAGTCATGTCCCTACAAAGTTGTCATGTCTTGGACATTGAATGATCTCCACCCAAGGGCAACTTTAAAAATGAAGATGATGACTTGGATTTGAACTTTGAAGCAGGAAGTTGACCACAGGAGGGCAAAGAAAACTGTGTATCTTTGGGGTGTGATTGTTTAGCAGTCTTTCTCACAACGTGTGCTACTCTATGAATCTGGAGCTTTTGGTATTTGATGGTCAAGACCAGACAAGTTACTTCAGTCCAGTTACGAGTTGGCTAACACATAAATGACAGTAGCTAGATTCTTGCCCAAAATGTGTCAATGTAATGTAAGCACCATGAAAAAAAGAGGACATTTTTGCTGCTTATTACTCATTTTCAAGAAACACTGATAATTCGGTGTTGGCCTTGGTATTCAGCATGCTGGGGCTGCTGCCATCAGCAACACCCCTTGTTTTTACTACTTTCCTCTCCCCTGATTAAATTTAACTCAGCTCATCTTCATCAACGTACTAAATAGGTGAAGGCAAAGAAACCTATGTGACTGTTATTCTACAGCGATTTGGCAGGGAAACAAAAATGAATTGGGGTTCAGTAATAGCATAAACATAAGCAAAGGGAAACGGCATTAGGCTACATCCAAGGAAAGTTAGACTGTGGAATAATTGTACCTTATCTCGGAGAGGAACACACACGTTCAGGAGATATGTTGAATGTGAAGAAATGTTGTGTTGCGAGTGGAGAACGTGGCGGTGAGACCAAGATCTGATATCTCTTCCCTAATTTCATATTCTTGGAGTTGCTCTTCTTTGACTTCTGTATTAGAAAAGGTGAAGGAACCGTGCTTCACAGCCCGCATGTAACATCACATTTTACAGAAAGATGAAGAACAAATGTTTCGCCCTGTGAAAAACAGAGCTTATAATAACACAGAACATTAGCTTGATTGATTGACAAGAACAAAATGTAGAAAACTGTGTTACAGTCAGCTGTGTTAAATAGTAAAATACGAACCCTCAATTCAATGTAACTTTACATTTGTGCGTCATCCGGTTGAAAGAAAAAATGGAATCGTTCACCTGTGTTCTTTGCAAGATTGAATGTGGGTGTCTACAAGTGTTCCTGGTTGCACTTTCTTTATGGGAGGTGGAAATAGAAAAGGGTAATTACATTTGCAGTATAATTCTTGGTACGCTGTAATGTAAGCATAATGCCTTAGGAATAAAGATTTATTAGTTTAATTTTGTTTTATAGAGGAAAAAACTCTTAAACTATCATGATCAAATAATTAAATGCAGAATGTTTTTTGCTCAAATTTTATCTATACTGTGACCTAATGAGGCAATCAGTGCTTACTAAAAAAATATGTTTCTAGAAAGATACTAAGATAAGAGGGATGGCATGCTAAAACATTCACTTACTTCATTTGCATTCTTAAGAGGTAAAAAATACCGTCCTGTGCAAACCTACATAGTGACATCTGGGCCATGAAGGTAGTAGTCTGTCTCTCCTGCATGAGTTTAACATCAGCTGCTGTTTCTGTGTTGCTGATTTTGCAGGTTTGGTGGCTGTGAAAACACCAGTACGAAGAGCACTCTCCTTTTAATTTTGTCCTTTTAAAAGTCAAATGACAGTCTGAAAAATCTGAACCAGTAAGACTGCTGGTGCCTTCCTGATCAGCCTGCTTGGATGTCAGTGGAAGGGTAGATCCTGGTAGAGAAGAGTGGGATCTCATTCCCGACTTCTGTGGTGCAGAAGAATTGCTGACTTTCTTTATTCATGTTTTTTCCCTTAAATTAGAAAAAATGATCTTAAAAAATAAAGTGAGTCAATGGACTCATGTCATTCACAGTCAAGGAATTTTTCCTTTTTTTTTTTTTTGGCACTTCTACCTTTGTTGCATGTTTATTTTGGAGAGATGGTATACCCTACTGTATTCAGGTGAATCTGATCCATAGTAGTGCTGAGTACCATTGAGGTGATAGGAGTTCTGTACTGAATAGTTAAATGTCTATTAAAACAAGGACTGTTGTGAAAAAGCAGGTTCTAGCCTACGCAAACTAGGTGCCAGTCTTGACACCTTTGGTTTTAGTGTGTCAGATCCACACTTTGAAATGGTGACGAATAAAAATATAAAGGTGTTTTGAGAAATTATTATTATAAAACACCATTGTGGAAACCACCCAGGAAGGTGCACAAACAAAAGGTTCATATTGAATGCTGGTACATACAGTTGGCACTTAATAATGCATGGAGTGCTAAAAACAATGTTAAATATTGAATGCCTACCAATTCAGTGAGTACCATTTGTCTAAAAGTGAAAACAGCCGTTTTCACTCTACTCTTTCTTAACACTGCTCTCTCTTGTCTCTTCCTTTTCTCCTTGTCACGTTCCTTTGTTCCTACAACTCTCTGTCCCGTCTTTCCCTCCCTTTTTGTCCTCTCGAGATTTGCATCAAGCAGTTCAGCCTTCATTCTCTAGTGGGCTCCTGCTTGCATGGAGCAAACAGAAGAGTAGTGCTTTATTGTACCTGTGATGGCCTCAGGGCATAGGCAGGACAACATTGGTAGATAGAAATTAATAACTGTTATTGAAACAGTGAATATAGTTAGTTTGACTTACTTCATACACAAGTACAAGATGGGATCCATATCCTCTAATTTCAGATATCTACATCTGAACTAGTTATTCCCTTTATAATCAAGGAGGGCAAATAGGCACGTCTGGCGTGCAATTCATCTCACCCTAAGGTGAGTGTCTAAAACAGGCTAAATGAATTGCATCTTAGAAGTGCCAGTTTTTCCTCACTGACTTTAAAAGCCACCTGAAGGTGATGCCTCCAACATCTGAATTTGGGCAGCTGAATTCCATCCGTGTTACCTGATAAGGGGGAGTCCACAGGCTGATACTTCCGTGCAGGCGATGCTACAGTGCGAAGTCAGTCATGAGCTTCAAAAACTACGTTCTGATTTTTCGTGTGCAACTTTAAGGCACCTTCTTTGTTCACAAGCAATCTGCTTTTAAAGACTCATTTTCTGCAGAATTTCTGTGTTATTCAGTTGGTTGTGGTTAAGAGTTTTCAAGTTTCTTTAAGGAGGTGGCGTTGATCCCTACTTCTGCTGTGTTTCCTAGGGAAAGCTGGGCAAGTCATTGGAAAGTTGTGGAAAACAAACCTTTCACAGATGATTACAGAGAGAGAACAGGGGCAGCAGTCGAAAGAGGAGAGGAGACTGCTTGATCTAGGGTCTAATTTGCAGATTTTTAGCCGAAATGGCAATGCTTAGGAAAGTTAAAGGCTGCTGGAAATGGAATCTTATAATGTGAAAGATGGGGAACTGTTAACACGAGGCAGTTCTTCCTTTAGCAGCTTGCATTTTAAAACAGAATAAAAACATGAGGACCTGTTCTATAATCAGAGGTTCCTGTGCAAGGGAAAAAATCCCTTCTTCAGCTTTCAAAACAGACAGAAAAAAAGTCATCAATAGTTTGCGTGCATGTAATGTATCTGATAATAGTGTATCTTTGTATATACTTGTCCTGGTTTCGGCAGGGATAGAGATAATTTCCTTCCTAGTAGCTGGTACAGTGCTGTGTTTTGGATTTAGCATGAGAATAAAGTTGGTAACACACCGATGGTTTAGTTGTTGCTAGGTGATGCTTACACTAGCCAAGGACTTTTCAGCTTCCCATGCTCTGCCGACTGAGAAGGCTGGAGGTGCCCAAGAAGCTGGGAGGGGGCACAGCCAGGACAGCTGACCCAAACTGGCCCAAGGGACATTCCATACCATGTGACGTCATGCTCAGTATATAAAGCTGGGGGAAGAAGGAGGAAGGGGGGGACGTTTGGAGTGATGGCGTCTGTCTTCCCAAGTAACCATTATGTGTGATGGAGCCCTGCTTTCCTGGAGATGGCTGAGCACCTGCCTGCCCATGGGAAGTAGTGAATGAATTCCTTGTTTTGCTTTGCTTGCGTGCGCGGCTTTTGCTTTCCCTATTAAACTGTCTTTATCTCAACCCACGAGTTTTCTCAGTTTTACCCTTCCGATTCTCTCCCCCATCCCACCGGGGGGGAGTGAGCGAGCGGCTGCGTGGTGCTCAGTTGCCGACTGAGGTTAAACCACGACAATACTATTCTTATATTAGTCACTTCTTAAGCCTAGCAAACTTTCTGCTGTACAGTTTACCTTCCCACACATGTTTGTTCATGCAGCCACATACTGTGAGCTAATACAATCTATCATCAAATATTTCATCATGTGGTGCTCCGTCAAGACAGGAAGGGAAAGATAGGCAAAGACTGATCAATATAAGGGATTAATCATCTCCTTTGGTGCCCTTTGCAAAAAAAAGCATAGTATTCATTTGAAGAAAATAAATTATCATCTTCCATATTATCATCCATATCTTTCGTTCCCAAGTGTGCAAAAGTACTGTCATTTTTCATTAGCCTCATTGTGGAACTCTACTTGGAAATTCTGAAATGAAAATGAAAGAATATTAGTTGGATAAATAGTATTTTTTGCTACGTGAATCCTTTATTCATCTAGAATTTACAGTTATAAAGTCAACCAAACCAAATTTTAAAAGAATGTCCTGAGCTATGAAAATACGCAAAACAGATATGCTTGATGAATTCCCCAAATCCCATGTTTCAGGTAGAGCCCAACACCAGAAGCACAACTGCTATTTTGGCAAAAAAAATCTGTTTTTCCTCAGTAAGGATACCTTACGTTGATTACAGTGCTCCTTCTACTGTTAGAGTCACTCCGTAAGTGAAGAACTGTAGGCAGGCGGAGGGGCCACAGTGCATCCTTTAACCACCTTTTTTATGGTTGCTATTTCATCTTTGTAAGCTACTGTTATATTGTCTCTAGAGTATTTTGAACTGTCGCTTGTGCCACAGCTGTGGTGCTGCTGTTGAGGCAGGAATGTGCCCGATGCCATTCAAATCAGTGGGCATCAGTGCCCAAGCTCACAGAGCTTGTTCAGGCTATAAACAGCCAAGCAGAAAACACTTAAGTTGCATGGTCTGGTGGAAACCGTCATTTTCCATTTGTCCCTTCTTCTGTGGCCAGGAGCAGGTGCCACAACACAGTCTCTCAGGGCTCATGTTGAGTCGTAGATTACTTTTAATTAGTGCTGAGAAAGTGGGAGGGAACCTCTAATATCAGTGGACTTGTGAGGAGAGGCTGCTTTTTAGGAACCGAGGAGGTTGTATGTTTTTTCCTGGCAAGAAACTAGCAGAATGCTCTCCTCATTATATCATAGATACCAAATAGGTTGATTTAGGTTGGAAGAAACCTCTGGAGCTCATTTCGGCCAACACCCTACTGAAAGCAGAGCCAACTGCGACATTAGATCCTGCCCCGAAATTAGGTTGGGTTGCTCAGGTCTTTGTCTAGTCCAGTGTTGAATATCTGCATGGACAGAGACTCCAAAGCTTCTCTGTGAAGACTGTGAAAATTTGTCCTCAGGTCTAATCAGAATTTCTCATGCTGTAGCTGGTACCCCTCTCCCCTTGGTCCGTCTCTGCACTTCCGAGGAGAGGTTAGCTCCTGTTAGGTAGCCAGTTTCTACTCTTCCAGATGCTCCTTGTACCTCATATGCCAGCACCTAAGCATCTTGGTGGCCCTTCTTTGTACTCACGCCATTTTGTACACTTTTCCTGTACTGAAGTTGTACAGGTAGCCTTCATTGTCACAAGGGCACGCTGCTGATAATGTCTGATAGTAGAATAATGTGAAAAGTAAGGACTTGGCAGAGACTCGGCACTGAGAAATACAAGGTAATTCAAGTGTCATTGTGAACCTATGGATTTTTGGGGCGAGTGTCTGTAGTTTCTTATTCTTTGACTTCCAGAAGGTTTTACTGATCTGTTTGTTTTGGTTTCCATAATTTTAATTCCTTGAAACCACCAGTTGGGATTTCACGGTGGACATTCCACAACAGCCAGGGAGGTACTCTGTGATTAGCAGTGCTAACCACCGGGGCGGGGGGGAGTGAGCGAGCGGCTGCATGGTGCTCAGTTGCCGACTGAGGTTAAACCACGACAACATGTTTTCCTACCCTTGGCTGGGAATCCTGTGCCATTTATGAATCATTTAATGAGTAACTGGTAATTCTTGTGACAGAATCTATATTTAGAATTTTGGGACCGTATAAGCACGTTTGGCATAAAACCAAACCATATGATTACTAGTAAGAGTCTATAACATTATAGTGCCATCTCTATCTTCCAGGAGCATGTTTTGATGATTAACCCATGATTACCAATTTGCAGATAAAGTACAAATAATTCATACTCCATGGTATAGGGAGGACACCTGTGGATACATGCTGAAACTTACCTGTTGACCCCTGTTGAAACATCTTTGTGACCTCCCTTAGCTATGTGCCAAAGCTGAAGCAGTAGGGGAGAAAATAGGAATGGAAATGAAAGGATATCTACCTTACGCTCTTTCTATTTGAAGAATATTTGTGTACTTGGCGAAGAGGAAGAAATTGTCGAGTTTGTTTTTTCTCAATATGTTTGACAGTAACACTGTAGATAATTCAGTGGAACTGCTGAAATGGCAGCCCCCATGTTACCTTTGGTGTTAGCTCTGCATTCTTACCTGTGCAGACTAGGTCGCATGAAGAAGTATAGATTTATGCACGTTCGGTCTTCCTGGGTTAGAAGTTGTCTAGGAGCAAGGTACCTTCTGTATGGAAGCAACATAGATGGGCTAGTGTAGGTAGCATAGACACAGATAGCTTACACTACTGATCGATTGGACTGACTGATTGGTTTTTTACAGCACTGAGAATAAGCTCACATATTCAGCCTGAAGGAGAAATGTGCAGACACAGGATCTAACTAACATAGTGACACGGCTTGCAAACTAGAACTGCTTTTTTACCTGGCTGATTTAAACTTGGACACATTGAACACACACGTCTGCCTCACCCCACCGTGTAGACATTTTCTCAGTTAACCTCGTGGGATTCTTCTGATTTGAGGCTGGATTCCTTAACTTATTCAATGGGAGGCAACCTCGTCTGTCTTCAGTTTAGGCAATAAGAAATCTTTTTCTCACACTTTTTGTCTGTGTCATTAGTTTACTGAGTAATCTCTCCCAGGCTGCAGTGGCTTGGGTTGTGTGTTTATCACATGCCTAGAATAATGGAGTCTGATTTTGACTATGGCTTCTATATGCAAATAGTAAATAACAGCACAAAAGACCAAAAAAAAGTTGGCACCTTTCAAAAGTTCTGAATGAAGACATATCATTTGCAATTTCAGAGTGGAACTCATCAGGCTTTATAGTCCTTGTCTAATTTAAAGGGTGTGTATGAGGTGAAGAATTAAAAAAGATGCCGAGAGGCCTATAAACAATCCACAGAAGTGTATTTTAAATACAATATAGGTGACAGTCCTGCAGGTGATAAGTCTATTCATGTGAAATTGGCTGCCTGGTTTCTGATGAATAGTTCGATACCCATTTCTGTCACATTTGTCGGAAATTCAGCATAGCCAGGGCTTCAGGGAGGCTCTTCTGTATTTGGGATGAAACCTGCTGATGTTTTCAGGAAAATGCTCAACTTTAAAGTTCTAACAAATATGAATTATGGAGGTTTCTGTCTTCTCTGTTGGTAGAGGAGAAATCTGAAGGCAGCCAGAGTTGTGCTATTATTCATGTGAGTCTGTCTCATTGTTAGCACTATCTTACGCCACGTATCTTTGGCTTGGAGCGACTGGTAATTGAACTAACCAGTTCTTCAATAAGATCTAGATGATATCTTCCTCGCTTGGGACAAATGGAAATCTTCACTGTATACAGCCTTTGAGGTAAGGTAGAGCCAATAGTTTTAACACAGGATTTTTAGTGTTTTATATGAGATAAATTTATGAGTAAGCTAAATTCTGTGGGAGAGATTTCATGTTTTCACTATAATTCACTACGAAAAGAAAAAAATGGGTAGAGATATGACAGTACGCTCTACTGGCTGTTACAGTTAATAAAATGAAAAAAAAAAAATCTGAAGCCTAAACGCTGCTTTTTCTGTCAATATACCTGACTTCTTATCTTGACTTTCAAGAAGTATTTGCTAGCACAAGCATACTATGATTGGATCAAAGCACAGTTTAGAAAATGTTTAACTCTTACGAACTTAAGTTCAAAACAAGTAAGAGTCTTATCCCAAACAACTTTTACATGTGTGCCAGTGTGCTAAGAATGTCTTATAAATAAAAAAAGTAGAAAAGGAGCACATACTTCATAACGTAACTTTTTAGCAGAAGTAAATCTAGTCAGATGTCAAGCTCTAGTCTTTTTTGTTATGCAAAAAGTCCATTTTTTCTGTAAATACTAAATACAATGGGATAGTAAGACTTCTAATTTGAAAACATGAGCAAAAAGTGGCCTTTATTATAAATGTTTGCTAGTATGTGAAACTGTGTAGTAATTTAGACCTGAGTGTTTTTACGAATGCTCTGCATCCCAAACGAACCTTGTTTAAATGGATTCTCTCTCTTTTCTTCCCACTTTTACAGTACAGTGCTCAGAAGCTGTGCGTGAGCCCGGCAGGAGCCGGCAGGCTGCTGGGGCTGGAAGAATGTCCCACTAGCTGCTAAACCAGTGGGGCAGCATTGGAGGGAATAATGATAGTTCAGGGCTTACATGGCGGTATTCGGGTGATGATTACACGTTACAGGGGTGCTCTGTGACTGCTGGGGAGGAACTGAACAGGAAGTACCCGGCAAAAACTTAGCAACTTTAAATTCTCAAATTCTGTGTCTAATTGAGCTCTAGCAAGTTCAAGTATTGAGCACAACAGTATTTTTGATGACATTGTACTGTTGCCTGATTTAATGAGGTTTTTGTGATGGGTATTTATGTTTTAATATTCTGGCAAGTTTCTTTTAAAACTACGAAATACAATTAGTCCATGAGGGGTGTTTTATTACTGTTGGAAAGGTATCTAAATTGCTTCTAACTGCTGCTTGCCTGTTTTCTTCGTCTAGTTTGTCCTCCTAGGTTTATTTAGCAGTTGTTTTCTTTGGAATTGTTTTCATTTTTTTTGGTGATTTTACTCAATACGATCAGGGTGATTCCTTAATAGCACTACAGTTGTAAGTGACTAACTTGCTATACTCTACAGTTTTGTTTTGCTTGGTTTTGTTTGGTTTTAAAAGGAAAAGAAACCTCTGTATACCTGTTTGGACATGTCTAATCTCTTCTAAGTTAGATCAGAGTTATTTGCCAACCTTTGGCATATTTCCTTGGTGTAATTCTGTTAAACAACGTTTCCCCCCGCCCCCCGTGCTGTTTTCTGCAGAAGTAGTGCTTTTCCTGCATCCACCTTAAAGCAAGTCCTTTATGCTCTGAAGACTCCACATTTTGATAATTCATTTCTTTGTGGTTCATAAGATTTATCAGAGTCCAGAAATTCTCTATTCCCACTGTTCTTTATTATGGTCCCTGGAATTACTTCTTTTCCAATGATGGGTTGGATATGCTTTTCCAGTTGAAGTTGAACCCTCCGGTCGTTACCCTGGGATAGCTGCCAAAACAATGAGCTATTATCATGTATTCATTTCTTCCACAGTGAGAGGTATCAGTTCTGACTTTGTTCCACAAAACATAAGAGTTGATAGAGTTTAACATTTATTTCCTGGTTGTGCCTCTGTAACTAAGACAGGTGGATTTCTCTCTCATCAGTAATACTGCTTATTTTTTACTAACATGCAATTCCTTCAGTTCTTCTTCTGGACATAATATTCTCCAGGCTGTCCACCATCTGATCTGTTTCTCTCATAGTTCTGAAATATATTTTTATCTACTTCCAGAGGACTCACCGATTTACAGCCTGTATTGCAGTATAGGTGTGTAGAGTAGATTTATTGGATATAAATGAATAATATATAAATTAATTTTATACACAACACGTAATACTTGTTTTCATTCTAAGATACACATTTTGGTTTATTGACTGTGTTTTCTTACTAGCAGGATGTCCATTACACTTGAAGATGATTATAAATAAATTTTGCTGCTGATGACAAATTAGGTGTTCATGTCATCTAATGAAGCAGGCGTGTCCAGCCACGTGTTGGCAGTAGCAGGCCATGGTGTGCATGAAATGCACGTGCTTACTTTTTTTCCCTTCAAAAGCAATCAGGGTGTGATTCTCCAAGGGTAGATTTTGTTGTTTCACGATGGGATATTCCATCTAGTAGTTGAGTCATTTCTACCTTTGAAAAGAGTTTTGAACCCTCTTCCAAGTAGCATCTTACTCAGATTGTGGGAGAACACATGCAGTTGCCTTGACCTCTCCAGTTACATTTTCCATATTTCTGAAGCAGTACAACATCCAGCTCTCCTTTTGAACTCTCTGTGGGCGTATTCATCTCAGTAAGTTGTAGTATTGTTGGTAGTGTTGGTGTATCACTTTGCTTTTAAAAAGCCCTCACATTATATGATGGTCTGGATGCCACTCATAAAACTAAAAAATTCCCACACTGAATTGCTTCTTAATACTAAACTTTATTTTATAATGTAAAGAGTGTCAGGGGGAACAGCTGTGAAATAAAGGATATTGACTGTCGTGAAATTAAATACTATCTAAGCGGATACTGAAATGTGGACAGACTTACTTGATTTAGCATTTCTTATATCTTCCCTGGGTTGCCCTTGCTTGCCTCTCATTTCCTTGTAATTTTAGCCTGTGAACACTGAAATTTTGGAGAGTCTCTTGATTATTCTGTTTTCTGAACTTTAGGGTCAGGTTTTTACAGGAGATGTTAGAAATTGGTCTAAAAGAGAGAAACAGTGGCCACGAATGGCTCCTCAGAATGAGGGTTTGGCAGAACCTTTTATTTCTCCGCACGTGTATTCTAAATTGACTGGTTTGATTTTGAGCAGTAGTCCTCATTCGTGTTCAGGTGTTGATGTGTGTGTGGTTACGATGCTCAAACATAAGGACACTCTAATCTAGCGGTATCTGTAGGTATCCATACATCTGCTGCTGCCACTTTTGCTTCATATCAGAGGAATAGAGGGCTAAACGTCTTCATGTGTTTCAGTCACTCCTCAGCCTTAGTGCAAGCTTCTTGTTCTTGGGGAAGCTTTTAACTTCAGTTTTCAATAGTTTTTATAAGGCTGGGTCCATTGGTTTAGGTCCCTCATCACAGATTTCACAGAGCTGAAGGACATATGAACAAACAAGGCAGTGATCAGGGGCATCTGGAGGAGTAGCGAGCACCTCCCAAAACTGGAAGCGTGAATATTTTCCAGTGGTGCTCATGCAGCTTCTGATGTTGGTGACCTGCTTCCGAAGTGCCTGGCTGAGGAACAGGTGCTGTGGAACTGCCGGTGCCTTCTGCTTCTCTCCCAGGGCCAGATCACAGGCAAATGACAATAAAGAAAGAGTTCGGACACTGATCCTCCCTATGGCATCTTGTTGTCTGATCCTCGTTAAACACTGTGGCATTCAGTACCAGTGCTGGCACAACGCAGGGTGCCAGGATATATTTGACGGAGAACCCAGGATAAACCAGGGCATCTGAGCAGCAGGTAACACTGACTAATGCTCCAGGACTTGAAACTCTGTTGCTGACGGCATTCAGTTCACGTGATGTCCCTCCTGCCTTTGGCACCAAGGCTATTGCGGTGGAGGAAGGGTGTTGCCTTTCTCTATGACTCCTTGCCATTTGCAGGAATCTAGGAGGATGTGATGGATGTAAATATTCTCTGTCTTTGCCAATGTGAGTGGGTCCTGGAAAGAAAAGATGATTTCTGAGACAGTCTAGGGGCGCAGAGTGTTTGTGGTGGACAGGGTGGCCCAATGAGGGACCCTTCAGCCCTGCATCCACCCAGGAGCAGTCCCCAGGGCAAGGTTGTGTTTGTAAGACAGTGACTGAGTTCACAGGTGTTGGAGATCCTGTTCCCAGCTCATCCTCTCAAAGTGAAGTGATTGTCTGTAGATGAGCACCCTACAAGTGAAAAGACTTCACAGAGCTAAGGTCTAAGATGTGATGGAGTGGCAACATATCACCACATCAAAGAGCCAGCCAGTATTGTAGGAAGTTCAGCAAATAGCCTTGGGAATGGTGTCTGTGCCTATAAACAAGTGACCTCTGGATAATGGATTTGCCAAACTGACCAAGGCTGCCGGGGCTCTGGAAGTAGCACCTCCAGCATGGTTAAAAACTGTATTTATCTTACTTAAGCATTCCAAAGGACAGTTTTCCAGTTTCACTTTCATAAAATATTACACGGTTTCTCAGGGCATCCAGATTTGATGCTATATTCAGCAAAACAGTCCTTGAAGTCTCCTTTCTACTTCCCACCTCTGACTTGACTGATTATTCTTTTGTAATTTTTCACGTGTGTGCCTGTGGACAATCACAAATAGAGGGAAGGATTTTTTTTTAATGTGTTATTTAGCTTTCCTGAAGAGATGTTGTCCATAAGCACCTTCTGCAACCACTCTCTCTACAGATAAGGCAACCTGGGCTCGCATGCTCATGAGGAAACTGAAATTTTTGGCATGCTCTGCCCTTTATGACATTGGTGCAAAGAACATTAAGCTACATACGAAGAACATCAAATGCATAGGTACTGCTATAAAAAGCTCATCGGGTCTGAGTTTTTGTGATGGGTTGACCCACCAGTCCCCCGCTCACTCCCCCCTGCCAGTGGGATGGGGGAGAGAATTGGAAAAGCAAAAGCAAGAAAATCTCACGGATCAAGATACAGATAGTTTAACAAGCGAAAGAGAAGAAAAAAAACCACGTGATGCACAGTCAGTCACTCACCAGCTCCCACCAGCAGACCGATGCCCAGCCAGTCTCTGAGCAGCGGCTACTTTGCAAAGACATGCCCCAGTACACATGCACACAGTTTTTACTGCTGCGCGTGTCATTACATGGTATGGCATATCCCTTTGGTCAGTTGGGTCAGCTGTTCCCTCCCAGCCTACTTGCTGGGGGGACAACGTGAGAAATGGATAAAGCCTTGGTGCTGTGCAAGCACTGTTCAGCAATTGCTAAAACATCGACGTGTTATCAACGCTGTGTTTGGTCGCAGATCTGAACCACAGCACCATACAGGATGCTATGAAGAAAATTAACAACATCCCAGCCAGACCCCGTACATGCTTTTAGGTGCTTATCCATAGTTAGTGATTTGTTGTCCACTGAAGTATTTATTGTATCAGTTTGTGGATTGTCTTACTAAAGGCATGACTGGACTGAAAGGTTGGTGGAAGAACCATAATAGTTAGATGTGTGATGAGTTTTACGCACATACATACTCTGGAAGACTGAGAAAAATAAAATAGCTGTGACTTGAAGATCAGAAAGGTCTGTATGAAATAACCCAAGTTACCAAAGAAAAGGTGAAAATGATAAGTATGATAAACAATATTGGTTTATATAGGTTTAAAACCCACACAGAATCTTTAATGAAAGAATCACCAAGTTATTCACGGAAATTTAAGGCCCCTTTTTTTTTTAAAAAGGAAGGATAAACGACATTGCATTTTGTCAGCTCTTGAAATGAATTGCCTGGGGTGCACATGAGGTCAAGTGCTGCAGCTTAGTTTTAGAAAAGTCCTGGATAATTTTTACAAATTAAAACATTTGTAGTTAGTAAGCTTACAGTAAGAAAAAATAAATCCTATACTTCAGAGCTTAATAAGAGTGCCTAGGGAAGACAGGAAAGACTATTTTTGCCCAGTATTTACTCTGTTGCATAGAGGAACATTTTCCCCACTTTATTTACAAAATAAATTAAATATGGTCTTTTTAATGCTTTAATGAAATGCAGGTTTGCACATTTAACTAGTTCACTCTCTTTTTCTTGTGTAATTTTTCTTTGTTCCTTGTAGACTCTGTAGACTTTTTTTTTTTTTGAAGACTTGTTGTTGAACTTAATCTGGTTGTGTTTGTTAAAACATGTAAACATGAATTTGAACAGAAATCCATGTCCAAACAAACAACTGGACATATTTTACCACAATGTGACATTCCCTGCTGGCCTGCATCATTACTTAGCTAGTAATGAAGTGCTATCATTGATACATCTGTTATCCTGGAGGTTACTAGAAATGCCGTCAGGTTTGGGTGACTGTCACTATTGTCCCGCGATCTTGATTCGAAAGGGCACAGAGGTACATATGATGTGTGTACCTTGGATGACTCCCAGGAGCTTGCTCACATCCTCTCAGTTGGCTTTGGTGTTCACACCTGCTGTTACCTGGTGTTGATGCCTCCTGCCACAAGTCTTCCCTGTCAGATGTTGGGTCTTGGTGGTGATAAATCTGGTGACGCAGCTGCTGTTCTGAAACTGTTACGGTAATTGCAGATGTTTCAGCATAATTGTGTCTCCTCCCTTCCCACTTTTTGGGACAGGACCTACCACAGTGAGACTCTGAAGATTCTCAGCATAATTGCAGTGCAAATAATACTAGATTTTACTTCTTATGCCCTCTTTTTGTCTTTATTATGGTTTACTTGTTGATTACATTGTATTGCTTAAAATTTGGGTCTGAGTTTTTACATGGTGCCTACATAGCATGTATGCAACAGAAAATAACGAATTGCAAAAGCTTGAATCAGTGCAGACAATTTTTTAATGTTTATACAAATTCATTTTCCCTAAACTCCTTTCCATTTCCTCCAAGAGTAAGAAATACATGGTTAAAAAAATGGCTTGAGGAGACCTTCTATTAATTGTTAAAGAAGTCCTTACCCTCCTTTCTTTTTCCTTTCTTAAAGCACCTTTCTCATCTCTTGTATTTTCAGAAGTGTTTTACTTCTTCCGCTCTGATTTCTGTATGTCTCATATGCCTGGAACAGTCTCATTATTTTCATGTGCTCAATAATCTTTCGTCTCCCTAAGTCCCTTTACAAATGTGCTTATTTTGGTTAGCTTTCCACCCCTCCTTTTATGCTGCTCCACTGTCCTTTAATCTAGCCCAAATTACAATTTAATAATGAAGGTGAGGGTTGAGGAAGAGAGGCGGTTCTAGTTTCAAAAGTTAGCTGTAAAACAAAACCCTTCAGTCATCTCGCATCTTCTGTTATTGCGGTCTATGGTTCAGTCTGCTCAGGCTTTTCAGGGTGCTTGTTTGTTTTCTTGGGCTTGTGTACAGAGCGAGGCGCAGAAATACCGCTGTATACAGCTTACAAAAACAAAGGGGAACTGAAACTTTTCTTTAATGAAAACTGCGTGCCTTTTTACTAGGGAAGAGCAGAGCCTTTTAACAGCAATAGTTTTCTAAGTGTCTGCCAAGGTTTCTATAGCAAAACTACTTTTTGAGCCAACTCTTGAATATTTGCCTAGTAGAGCCTTAAAAAAGAATGACTAAGGACATAGCATTAAGCTAAAACCAGCACAGAGTTTGTTTTGCCCCTTCCTGTATTTAACTACTAGTTGAGGGCTTCCATCTTTTCTTCTGCATCACTGTCACTAACTGCTTTCATTAATTTGTATTATGCCAATTAACATAGACAGGTGTTTGGCTACACTAGCTATACCTTGGCTGTACCTTTTATTTTAGGAGACTGACATTGCATTTTGACGTACTTTGTGACTTCTGATCAAACATCAATACTGAGAGGATAAAAAGGGATTTGGGCTAATACTTAAATTATACAGACTTATGTGGCCAGAAGATAAGCTTTTAATGAACGAGCTGGTTTGATAGTGAGATGGGTGTGTAAAATGAAAGTTGTTAATTCTAGATTTTTGTGCTGAAATTTGTAAAGCTTGATTAGTGTTTATTGCCTTCATTTTCATTAGTCTTGTGACACACCTTTAAGGGAGGGGAGTATTAGGCATGCTTATGCAAGTTATTTTGTGCAACTGGACTTACCCCAGAGATCATTGCCTGGGAACGATAGGGTCTTGCTTACAGGTCCAGCCACCGTTGTTCTGAAGTTCCTAAAAATGTTATTGCATGTGTTAATTAGTGAGACCTGAGTTACTAAAAAGATGTTGAACTAGCTTTAATTAGTGAAACCAAGACCTCAGTGTCCTCTTGTTTCTGTAGCTCCTGTTTTTTCCCATTAATTAATGGAAACATTAATAGAAAGTGATAGTTTCATTTACTTTTTTATGTGAAAGATTTGTAATTAACAGACTTACAGACCTGGCTACAGTGTTGCCTTCTGATGGAAACATAGTTCAGATCAAGTCTTTTAGTAACGTTATTTTTTTATGATGCTTCAGCAAAATCATGCCATTTTATTTTTACATCTATAATTTAGCAATTTACAACATTTAAACTATGATTGATCTTGAAAATAAACTTCAAGTATTTAGCAATTATTTGTCATCCTTGGTTGCTGCTTTCTGATCCTTGGCTTCTTTGAAGTGAGTATTATCTCATATGAAGACAGAAAAAATACAGTTCTCCATTATGGGTAGTGAATATCTCTTGATGGAGCTTTCAGAGTCTGTATCTTTGCAGGAAGAAATTTCGCAGCCCTAAAGGTCTGCTGCCAGGTTAACTTATTTTCAAATGTGCATTTACTGTACGCAGCAGCCTAGAGCAGGCTTTCAGAATGCTTGAAGGTCTGAGTTTGGAGACCGAGTCCAAAGATTTTGAAATTGTCACTTGTTTCACTGTGTATGTAATACAACAAGAACACAACCACTTTCTTTCTTTTCCCTTGCATAACCGATTCTGGTAACAGAGCGTTGATTACTTTAGTTGTTTACTCTTGCTCTTTTTTGGAGATTACCTAGGGTTTTGAAAAGGAATCTATGCTCCTTTAGTTTATGTTATACTTTGAAAAATCATCATGACAAAATACTCTGCAGTCTAAAACCCAGTACCAAAAATGTTTTGCCCCCAAATTCTGAGGATTCATCTGTGGGAGATTCTAATTTCTTTGTCCCTTATGAAGGAGTTGCCCCATCTGGGTCACAAATGACAAGATAAATGCCTTGTTAAACTGGTTCTAGCCCTTAGAGGGTTGAAAGTAGGCAAATGCAGAAATTAAAATAGAAGGTTTTAGCAGGTAACTACAGAGTTGCTGGCAGATGACTCTGTAGTAAGCTATTGTAAATAGGACATCCTAGATGACTTAAGTCAGTCTTTGAACTGGCTCCAGAACGACTTGTATTTCATGTGTAAAGTCCAAGACTCATAATATATTTGTACCAAATGATGCTTTAGGATAAAGTTTGATGTGTGTGAACCTTTTTAAAATTAAGATGTGATGAAATTGTAGTAGAATTACTTTGTGTGATTTGAGATGTTTACTTAATTACTCTGTGCACTCAACTGTCAATTAGATGTCTTGCGTAAGACCCAAATCCAAACTGAGCTACCCAACCTACTGAGATAGTAGGATGGTATAAACTCCTTTGGCTCCAAAGGAACACCAGAAAACTTCGTATGTGGTGCTTTTGTTTCGTCGTTTGTTTTTAAATGGTCACGTGATCTTTTTAAGACTAGAAGCTTTCGGGAGCGTACACACTGAAAGTACATAAAGCATCAGAATCACTGAGAGAGTATGCGTGCACACTTGAACAATATAGTTTGTTACTTAGTGCCGTACCAAAATAATTCATTTCTGATGACAAAGAACTGAAGCATGACACTTACTGAGACACGAAAATTAATTCCTTCAGCAAAGTGCGTGGAGGTTACTCCTGCTAGGTACAGACCAGGTCAGGTGGACGTGGCAAGAATATGTGATGCTATAGCTGCAGGCTAGTAAGAGCAAGTTCACTCCCTTAAGTTTTTCTTCTTAATTCAGCTTCAAACACAACCGTTGTAATCTTACAATTTATAGATGACATCTGTAATCAAAGATAAGGAGGACTATATCTAAGTTTGCTTGTCACGTGGAGAGGGAGCTTTCATTAATAATAGACTTGACCCAATCAGAAGAGTAGGTGTGGCTGAAAGTTAATGCTTATGGTGGACAAATCAAACCTGTTTTCACTCAGAAGTGCATGTGCATTGAGATTAGCCACCTCTGCTTTGGCTATCTGTTTGTTAAATCTAAGAGACGAGATAAATGAATTTCTTATATAGAGGTGTGGCCACAGATCAGTGCAAGAGATAGAAATAAAGAGTTTGTCTTAACCAGCTTCCTCAAAATTAAAAACTTACTTAGTTTCTTCTTAGGATTTTTCTTTTGATATAATGATCTCATTATAGGAGCACATTGTTTTTACTCATTACAAAGAGTCTCTGCCTGCTTTCCTGTGTTCAGAACCGCTTGGCAGTCTCCATCCCAGACATTTAATATAATTAACTTGAAGGTGTTTCCCGCTCAGGAGGTATTTAAGCATCCTAGGATGAACAAGCATTGAGGCTGGAAGATGAGCTGTTCATAACCAATAGTTGAAGGCCTTGTAGTTTAGTAAGAGAGCTGTTAATGAGCAAAGTGGAAGCAGCATTAAGTAAGCGTACTGAACTGTAACAAAATGCTCATAATTTTAAATAACAAAGCCTTACACAAAATTAACTGGGCAGTCAGTGTCCCAGTTAAAAAACACTCTCTCTAGTTTGTCTGCCCCTCCTTTCTCAGGATCCTCTCATGTTCATTTTTCATTTCCCACTCTCTTCTGTTTTTTACATCCTTTCTTTCACCTTCCCTCACTGCCTGCAAGATCACTTTTGATAACTGTGGAAAAGAGCAGGAGGTGAAAGAGGGGAGTGATAAATGGGTTTGACAAGAGGCAAAAATACTGTCAGGAGACAACTTCTCATTCCTCCAAAAGTGAAGCAAAGCAAACTCTGAAAGTGAAGCCCATGGTCTTCTGGCTCTGTAGAGTTAAGAAGCAGAGATGCAGGTAGGCTGCCTTGCAGTGAGCTTGTGTCCAGGACGAATCCTGAAGTCTGCTGCTACTTGCTCTGTGAGTTAGTCCTTCCTAAAAAGCTGGTATGACTTCAAAGAAGCACTTCATAGTGTAAATCAATGTTATGATGTCTGTTTGAGCTGGCAGAGAGCCTGTCCTCTGTGGAGGTATGAAGAAAGCCTATCCACATCCATGTATTTAATTTGGTGTGTAACTTTCGACAATTTTAATATCTGTATTCATTGCTCTCAAAAGAATATAAGAACGAAGAACGCTGATGATAATCTGTAGGGCTAAAGGATGTACTGTGAAATGGTATCTCATGTTGGTGCCGTGCTAGAGTTTGTGACAAAACCACTTTTTATGCTGCATCTGTGATTGCAGTTGATATATATTGCTTGTGAGTTGCCTTTTCACCTTCTCCATTGCTCTCCTGGCTTAATGATTCCCAAGATTTCCCTGAACTACTTTTTCTGCTGGACTCATGACTTGAAAAGCCGTAGGAAGTAGGAAAATAGATTTTTCAAAGTTGTATCTTGAAATATGTCTGTGTTAAAGCATTTTTAGTGTTTTTTCTCATAAATATAACTGTAAATTCACATAAAACATGAAGATTGTTTGCTATAAGACATGACAGCCATGGACCTGGCCTTTTGAACACATTTAAAAATAGCGATTGAGTATTGTCATCCTATTTCTTTAAGACATGATTCAACTTCACTCAGTTGTTCCATATAGAAATATGGAGAATTTGAATGAGGGTAATCAGTGGTTTCTTAAACCAAAATAGTAAAATGTTAGGATTTATATTAAAATCTCTGCAGGTGCATGTTTTTAGGCAAATGAGAAAATCGATATTAATATCTTTTGCAATGAAGTTATCATTATTTGAAACCTGAAATTATACATTCCATTATTAAGTCTGGAAGCAACAAAACATCTCACATTACATGAGCATAAGTATAACTTCTTGTTTTCCTATTACTTCTTACTGAACATATAATTTTAATTCGATTTTCCATTTCTGGAATCAAAACCAGTTGCTCAACCATTGTAATAAATTGTTCTTCCTTTCTACTTAAAGCTCAGTAAAATTTTAATGGCCAATTTTCAAAACTAAATTTCCAAGTCTACGTTCTTAACTGGTGCCTCTATAGTGCCACTTTTTAAAAAATACATTTGCTTTTTTCTGTAGCATGTTTGGAACTGTTTTATAGGTTTCCTAGGTATTTCAATTGTTGATACTCAGAAATGACCTAATAAACTCTTACATGAATGCAATTTGTAATCACAAATCCCCATTGAATATAAGCCACTGTGTTATTTTCTGAGCAAAAGGTGTCTCAGTGCTTTGTTGCCAAAAGCCCGAGTTTCAATTAGGCTTAGCATAATTGATGCGAATGTAAAATGGCTGGTACCACACTAGTTGCTTGTCTTTGTTCTAGACAGTGGGCTAATTTAGCTCATGAAATCGACTCATTTTAGGCAAGTTCCTTTGCTGTAATTGCAGGGTGTGGTTTATGAAGATTTTGATGAATAGGTGAATTGATGAGTTTATGCAGCATGAGACAAACCTCACAAGTCCTGCACGCACCTCATTCATTTGGCCAGTTCCTCATTCTCTCGGGCTGTGCTGCTGGGGGTTCACCCCCCTGCGTACCACTCGGCTCACGGGACCTGCCCAGGGGGATCTCCTCGCCGGCCCGATGGGTGCAGGAGAGGCTGGAGCAGGGGAGAGACGGAGCATTAGGCTGTTGAAAGGCTGTGTAATCTGGGATCTCATGCTGAAAGGGACCTTCCTGTAAGCTGCGGTCCCCAGCCACAGTCTGGCGCTGCAGCCATTTCTGTATGACAAGACGTGGCCCCGCCACAAGACCTAGTGTTAAGGTGTGTTTAGCTAGTGCACCCCTCCCTGCTGCCTCTGTACCCATCCTGCACGGGCTTTCTTGCATTTGGCCAGTGGGAACTTGAGAGGCCTGTTTTGGTGTAATGTGGACCTGTTTCATCCCTTCTTGTGGGCAGAAACTTTTTTCTAAGAATTAAAGACTTTCCTATTTGCCGCTGGAATTGCACTGTATTTAGAGATGCCCAGATGAATTGGACTTTTTCTAAGTGGAACTTTAGTCTAAGGCAGATCGCTAGATGCTCACAACAAACTTTATAAAGAGCAGAGAGCACAAACTTTGCTAGTTTTTTCCAGCTGCCACTTTGAACCAAATGCTAGTAGCCACATAAAAGAGCAGGGGGAAAAATGTTGCAAGTGTCAGCCTGTATGTCCAGAAGTATTTTCATCTCCCTGAATTTGTAAACACCTTTCTGTATCTTTCGATGTAGCTACAGAAAGTAGCAAAATTATGCGGTAACATGGTATTTCTGATCATCAAGTCATGGTGAGTCAATATGAACAAAGGAAGAAAAGCATCATGTCTTTAAAGAAATGAGTGATCCTGGCTTTCTGTCTCCTCAGTCAAACAGCTTCATCTGGTTCTTTGAGCTTCTTACTATATAAATTGAGATATTACCTTTGTTAGGTTAAGTCAATGTGATGATTATTGTTTATACAATGCTTTAAAGCTAGGCCAGAATACAAATACCAAGATTAGCTCTACACTCAGTGAGATACTCCACTGCAGCATAGTTACAAATGATCTCTGGGGGTGAGCATGTTAGCGGTGTGTATTTGTTCATTGCCCACCAAAACTGGAATTTGACTTTGCTTGGGCTCGCTGGATGCTACCGCAATGTCAGACATGATTTGTTTTATATTAATACAAAGCAACAAAGATTGTTATGTATCTCCTCTGTCACATCTCTCAAAAGCTGCCAATACTTACACATATTCAAAGAATCAGGTTTCCACTGACAAGTTATTTTATACGGCTTCATTTTTCCCCAAAATTAGGAGTAGAAAAATTACAATGGAAAATTTCAGGAATATTTTGCAAAGTCAATTTTTAGTAATAAACTTTAGCTGTCTCCCAAACATGGCTGCATATGCAGAGCTGATGTAATGTCAACGCTTGGCTGTGGGAGGAATGGAGTGGTTATCACAGGCAACATGGGTTTGTTGGGGCACATCTGGCATCTATGTAGAGGTGCCACCCAGTGGCCAGATGGTAATAATGAGTTTTTCTGAATAATTAAAAAAAAAAAAAGGCAAAAAAAAAAAGCATGATCAAAGGAGGGCATCTTACAATAATTTTTTAATAATTTTTTTTTTTAGACTTCATGATGAGCACATGGGGTTCAATTTCTCGAAAAGTAGTAACTGACAAAGTTTGTTAATGGTCTTCAAATTACAGAATAAAAAAGAGCTTCAGTTAATTCAAATAATCTCCAAGTAATCAAATGACAAAATGTGTTCCTCCTTTAAAACCAGGTTTTAGGAAGCCTATCAATCATTATATGTTCAAGTGTTTTTGTACCAAACCAAGGTGCTATTTTTGCGGGTTTTGTTAGATGTGGTTTTCTTCCTATGCAAACAAGAGCTAGAAGTACAACTAAAGAGAAGTGATTGTCTGTGGTAGGTGTTAACTGAAATTTATGATGCATCTCCTTAGCAACGTTAATACAGAATGATAATCATCTGGTTCGTAGATATAAAAAGGGAAAAGTGGACTTGCTGAGAAGATATTTATGATGCCAGCAAGATACAAAATTAAATCTATTGCAGTGATTAAATTCCTTAGTTGAGATTATCAGGAGGCAAAAGAGTGAAATGGTGATGAGCACCTGGTACAGGCCTGATGTAGATCAAGCTCTACACGACTATTCATGAAGATTTTAACTAGCTATATAATGGCTGGGCTTCTGGTGCAGCTAAAAACGTTATTCACTAAATTTCCAGATTATCTAGGCGATAACCTTGTAATTCAAATGCAGCTATTCTCAGTCTGAAGTGTCTGTATTAGGTTTATTTCCCAATTAGTAGAGGTGCTAAAGAAGTTAACTTTAAACATAATGATTAACTTGGAATAAGAAAGCAGAAGCTGCTTGGATTCACTGTATTAAAGATTTGGCTACAGAGCAACACTGTGTATCTGTGTTAGGACTCGGGAAAACACGTTTTGAAGGGCTAATGACTGTAGTATTTCCAATTGCATGCTGTTTGAAGCGCAAGAAAGCGCAAAGCTTGAAACCATTTCATCTCATGAGCAGTTGCTCAGAGCTTCAACAAACTGCCAAATGCAAACAAATACATTTAATAACCTGAAATTAATATATTGTACTGGGAAGGCAGTAGGGCTGAAAAAAACAATACATGTAGGTACGGCAGTGGACAACAAGTATGACAAGTTTGTGGTGTTACAGTGGCTCAGAAAAAGCTCTGTGCAGTCTTTGTGTGTGCAAATGTATCGTGGAACAAAGCAACCAGGCAGTAGACCTGCTTTTCATGATTTTTGGTGTGACTAGAACGGGAACATTGTGTCCAGCTCTGGACACATCTTTGCCGGAGAGATGTTGTCAGGAGGAAAGAGAGGAGAACACAGGAATTCACTTACAAAAGGAAAGATGATGCTAAATAATGGCTGAGTGAGAGATACAGCTGAAGCCTGCAAATATTTAAATGGTGTGAATTTGCCAAACAAAGAAAGGAATTATTTAGGCTGACATAGTAAGGCAGAGTGGAGTAACTATAACAAAGGGTACTTTTAGGTGAGGTATTAACCCTGTTATTAAGATGTATGACAAAACACTTCGAAGTAAGCCATACATCTGCCCTGACAAGATGTGACCTAAGGTAGTTTAAACAGACTTTTTTATCTCTAGGATCTAGAAAGGTGGAGGCAGAAAGGTAAAACTTGAATTACCTGTGAATCTGAAGCCTGGCCATTAGGTGGCAGGGTGCTGGCACAAGAGTGCGTGTGCCTCCCCGCCACTTCTTAATGCCATGCCCCAGGAGGAGCTCAGAGCCGCTCATCAGTCCCAGGGCCTGGGAGAAGTTCGAGACGCTCAGTTTTCCTATAAAAATCACACACACGCACCCTGTCACTCCCACGGGAAAAAGCTGTGTCCCAAGTGCATGTCCCTTCAAGGACGCGTGCGTCTGCTCCAGCTTTTCACTCCTTGAAACCCTGTGTGGGTAGGTAGGTAGGTACAAGAGGTGTTTAGTTACCCCAGTATAACAAACCACTTTGTATAGGAGCCGAAGTTGGTTCGGGTCTGAACAATGCTTTAATGAAGGGAAGAGAAGCAGCTCAGCTCTTCTATAACCGGGGATACAGTAATGGGACTGCTGAGGCAGTGGGAAGAGGTGATGTAAATGTGGTACGCAGCTTGCTGCAGACTGCTCAGGAAGTCCACATACTGTTTTTGTGGAAGAGATGACAGAAGGCATGACAAGCAGTAGGTCTGTATGTAAAACTTCAGCCCAGAGCAGGCTGTTTGAAATGCTCAAAATACACTGGGACTGTAACTACAGCAACTCAAATAATGTGCAATAAAAAAAAAAACTTAGTTTGAGTCTACACTGCTAAAGGATCTGCCCCAGGGACTGATCCTTATATATGCATCCACACCTCTTGAGATTACACGCCTCTAGAGTGAACTGGCTGTGTTTGTGCTGCCTAACACTTGACCTGGGCCCGATGCCCCCGTGGCTCTAAGGCCATAATTATATTTTTGTGGCTTCAGTTCAAAGTGTCTGAGGTGATGTGACGGCTGCTTTGCTGCCTGCAAGACTGGTGTTTTTATAGCATTATGCCAAAGGTATGCTGCATGCTGTGGGGTGTGGTGTGGGGCATACAGGGGGTGTCTGAGGGCAGGAGGCTAGCTGGGATAGTGTAGGGCAGGAGGAGCCAAAGCTGGCATAGTCCCATCCTTGTTCTGCCATCCGTAGGGCAGTCTGTCCACAGAGCTGCGCCTCGGCTTTTCCTCGGAGGGAAGTAGTTGGTTTCCTCCAGAGGGGAGTCCAAGCACAAAGTGGTGCATGTGCAGTATGGCTGACAAGGGGACCAGGACCAGGGAATGAACCAGGGAGGTAAATTATTCGACAGCGTAGGTGCACCCGTCATAGAGTCATGAGCACCTAGGTGGTGGGCGAGCCGGGGAAAAGCCCTTCACTGCTCTTAATGTTGTTCTCTGTTTTGCAGTAAATCTTTAGCACAGACACTTTGCTGATCAAATTGATACTTGCTGGTCTTAGGGAAAAATTTAAGTGCTGATACGGCGTGGGAGGGGGGAGACTGGGCAGAGGATCTGAATAAACAAACAAAATGTCTTTCCATTTTAATCAAGTTGCTCTTGCTCATACATGCTCTCTCTTTTTTAAAACATGATCTCATCCTGTGTAAAAGTGTTGATTGAAAATGAGAATTAATATGCAAGAACCATCTACGAGGTACAGACTGAAGAGTGTTCTAAAAAATAGCAGACTGTAGATGGATATCAGGGCTGAATATGATGGATTGTGAGGGAAGCCATGGCTGTAAAATTATAAGGATGCCAGTTTAGTAAGCATTATTAGTTTAAAATGTATGGCAATCTCCTCTTTTCTTTTTCTTTGTGAGTTGTTTGCTTATTGGTCCTATCTTAGTGTTTTCATATGTTTTTGTCTTCAGGTTAATTCCCTTCAAAATGATTTGTAATTGTCATGATATTTTAAGACAATTAGTATCTTCAGACAGTTAATAGGATAGCATTGTGTCGCTACTAAGGACTTAGGCACGGACAGGTACGAGCGATGGGGCCGAGGTGTGTGGTCTGCAGCATAAAGAGAGCACTCCCCCATTTAAATCCTATCTGATGGTTTCCTTTTCCAGTTAGTAGTTCTGCTGTGAACCAGTACAGGTAAAGAGAAGATGTACATACCTACAAAGCTTCTCCTTCCTCCTCATGGAAGAGTGCCTCATGCTCTCTTCAAAAGCTTGGTAATTTCCAAGGCCTCCTACCTGCTTTTCTTTTGCTTCACTGTAAAATTAGTTATTATTTTCATTAGCTATATGAAAACATGCCAGACACACATTGCTGTAGACCAGGTAAACATACTCTGAGCATTTTTGATGTAATTAGTTGTACTATTTAGTAGCCAAACATACAGCAAACAATAAGCTACTCAGTCTATCATAAATATTCACCCTACCTTTTTTCCTGATATAAAAAATTCTTACCTCCGCAGACAAAGCTCCTCTCCAAATGCCTCCGACAATTGATGGGCCTTGCAAAATGTCTGGGAGGGTTTCATAACATGCCTAGCGTGTTGCAAGCGCCCTTTTCCCCCCGGGCCCTCCGGGCTTTGAGTGAGTGGGTATGGTTATACAAACAAGCCCCGGTGAGGAAAGCGAGGGTGTGGGTTGACGGTGCGTCAGCTCCTCTATGGTAACTGTCCACCTGCCTGCCCTTGCCCCACGGTGAGTTTCTCCACAGAGAGTTGGGGCGAGCTGCTCTGCATTTGGGCTGGAAGGAGAGAATTTGGCTGGGCAGTTTGGGCAAAGGAGGTGCAGCGCTGTGCCTTCACACCCCGGCTTGCCCCCGGGAGCTTGTGTGCATGCCTGTGCCTTCAGGCGGGAAGCGTACCGCGGCGTTTCCCTGGAAAACTGCCCGGTGCCATAAAGTAAAGCTTTTGGGAGGCTCTGGTGAGCTCAGCTCATCAGCAGATTGTTGGGAGGATAGGCCTTAAACTGTGAAGAAATTCAAAGAGTGCCTCTTCTCACCCATTTGGAAATCTGGAGTTGGCTGTTTTCCAGTGCACTGTCTTTGGGTTGAAACTTTTCATGGTGCTTCTGTCAGCTTCAGCTCTTGGTGTGAAATTGTGTCCTTTAAAAAAAGGTGTCTGAAAGAAACAGTGCTGCTTCACCATACTCTCAAGGCAACGGCTTCCTGGCTACTGCGCCGTGGACCTGCTAGTGCCCTGAGGTCTAACGGTGTCTCAGGGACTGATGGCCCATCAGGAGTGGGCCCATGGGGGTGAGGTGTGAGGGTGCCCCTGGGGGGGCCCTGCCTCCGTTGCTGGAGGGGAGCCAGCAGGTGCCTCCCAGGTGGATGTTGCTGGCTCACCTGGGGACCAGCACAGCCCCCTTCTGCAGCAGGACACAGGGGATCCTGGGGAAACATCATGACTTCCTACCTAGGACGTGTTTGCTCCCAGAGCTTCCTCCTTTTGGCATTTTGACGTGTGGGATCGGTGGCATGTTGTTTTCTGACATATGTTCATTATATAGCACTTGGGGTGCAGATGCTTGGCACCAGCCCAGCAGCGCCATTGCGAATGGTGGCCTCTCGCAGAGTGTTGGTGTCACCTCAACACCTGACAGCTCTTCCATCCGCTTCCCATAGTGTGCCGTTATTTTCCTCCTCCTTACCCGGACTTCTTACCCAGACTTCAACCAAGCGCCTTCCCGGTCTCCTGCCCATGCTATGTCACTTGTTCCACTGCTCTGAGTCACTGAGTTGATAGTCCTCAGTCTACTGTTGCTCCCTTGAGCAGTCTTACAGAGGCCTCCAGTATATACATTAGACAGGGTAGGGTGCAACAGGATCTTTCAGCACTAGGTGAGCAGCTGGTTAACGTGACTTTTGAATTCTCCCGTATACAATGTGTGTGGAACCACCTCAAAAGCAACCTCCATTGGTGGAGGCAGAAAATGAAAATCAAGATGGACAGCTCAAAGTCAGCTACGGCTTGGAGAAGGTAACTAGCTATTGAGAGTGATGCAGTTTCTTCCTTAGAAATAGGTAAATAAACAAAATAATTGCACATTTATTGGGATATGTGTTAAAATGTCAAAATATTTTCACCACAATTATGCAATAAACTGAACAACTCCATAAATATGCCTGAGGCTTTTCTGCTCCCTTATTTACTCTTTGAAAACTCTATATGGCAGTCAGTTATAAAACTAAATTTGCAAATAAAGCTGTACAAACAGAGCTGGATTTCGGACTTTGTGATGAGTCTGGAAAAGAAGCCTATGGGAAAGGGAGTTTTGATCCAACTGAAATGGAAAATATGCGTATTTTAAGGACAAAACAAAACAAACATTTTGAGACTTTTTTTTGCTGAAAGCAAAATATTTGGTGAGGGTAATTTCTGCCTAATGATCTCTCAGTGTTTCAAACTGGGGTGAGTTCATCGGACGGATGCCACCAGTACGGTCAGGGGTTGGCTGTGAGGCTGCGCTTGCCCTGTGAGGAGAGGATGGAGAATTGGGGCTTGTTCAGTCTGGGGGAAGAGGCAACTTTGGGGGGTGATGAGGGGCCTGGAGGCCCCCCAGTACGTGTGAGGAGGTCACCAAGAAGACGGATCCAGACTCTTCACAGTGGTGCATGGTGGGAGGACAAGAGACAACAGGCAAAAATTGAGAAAGGAGGGATTCAGACAGGATGTAAGGGAAAACATTTTCACCATTGCCCAGAGAGGCTGTGATGTCTCTGTCCTTGCACGTTTTCAAGAGTTGACTGGTTAAAGCCCAGAACAACCTGATGTGATCCCATAGCTGACCCCGCTTCGGGCAGGCCATTGGACCAGAGACCTCCTGGGGTCCCTTCCAACCTCAATTGTCCTACGATCCTGTGAACAATACAGTCCAATTTTGAAATAAAAATATCAAAATACGTAAATTTTAAAAAGCTGGATTTTAACTAATTGTTGAATCATCTAAAGGACTAAATATATAAAATGTCATTTTTACCAGCCTTTTTAATGAAACCATATATTCAGAGAATTCTGTATTCTTGCAACTTTGATTTTTCCGACAGTGAAATGAAAGAGATGATATGTTGGTCAGTTTTTACTATTTTATTTCTCTTAGGAGAAGACTAAGTGAACTTTTCCACGTTCTTTGGATTCAGAATTTCAAAATTGACACTGCAGAATAAACATAAGCAAAATCAGGTCCGTTAAGCTTTAGGACTGACTTGCTAAAAATTAATGTATTGTTTTAAAGATTGTGTACAGTTTCATTGTGACAGTAGCTTCCCAATAAATGACCTTCTGTTTTGAGAATTCAAATGATTCTTTACTGAGACAGCTTCCAGAAGGAAGGTGAACAGAACCTGTGATGTAATGTGGAACTATAAACCCCAAATGTTGTAATCTGCTGTGTCTGTAGAGGTGGAGTGACATAAGATGACTAATTTTTCTGCCTTGTGGCTCTGATGCGGTTATCCTGCTGAATATTGTATTCGCTTTTTGGTTGTTTTGTTATCAGGAAAAAGCTGACGAGTTTCCGATAGCTAAAGCAGGTGGGACGAATTAATGTCTAGTAAGAGGAGCAAGCAGTTTGGCTAAAACAAAGCCATAAACTTTAGAAGGACCCGAGGCCTGGAATCACTACAACAGGAGAAAAGAGCTTAGTGTGTTTTGTCAAGAAATACATCAGATATCAGCTCAGACTTTATTTCTCTAGGATGTATTAATTGAACAAAGTTTACTCTCCTTTCAGGTACTATGATATATCAGGCAGACGCTACACTGTTCAAGAAAACCAAATACCATCAGTAATCTGCGCACACTCTTACGTTCTTCCAGCGATATCGATGTCTACTGCCTCATTACCAGCAGCACTTAGAAAGGTAAGAGAAAACTAAATAAGTGTGTTTATATAAAACATATATACATATATACACACACACTTACATATATCATAAAGAAGATGACTATTCTGAAAACAGAATTTAACACTAGGTATAATTGTCATCTTCCTTTAAAAGACCTGTGTTTGAAGTACTGGAAAATTTTCAAATGAATATCATATACGGAAATAAGGAAGGTACATAATGACTATAGCTGGTGTGAAGAGCCAACAAAGGAAATGGCTCGAGGAGATCTTCCACATGCTCTCACAAACCATATGGCTTCTTCCTTTTGTTCATAAAATATATATAAGCCAAAATAATAAAGGAACAGCACCTACACTTTTACAGTTTCCCCCTTAACCTGTACTGTTTTCTAGGTTAAGTTTTATTCTGGAGAAGAAGAAATGGCTACGCATTTGTTTTCTAGTGTTCATTTAGCTCATGTAGTGTTACTCATTTGCTTGGCAGCAGTATTACTGCATGAAAGCAAGCTAGGGAAAATGCTAATTACTTCTGTTCTAATGTGAGAACTTAATTTCAGATTGCAGACAAGGTTGTGCAACGCCATTCTTGTCTTTATTGTAATCTTTCCATGGAGAGAGAAATACTTTTTTTTCCACATGAACAAAAGTATACGGCAGGCCAGTAATTGAAAAAGTTGCTTTTTTCTTGGTTGTGCAACTAATATTCATCTGAATATATTTGATGAGGGCTTAAAATAGTCTGTCTTTAAAACAAATAAATTTATTGTCTAGTTTTCTCAAGCCAGCAAATCTCATCTACTAATTTCTATCTGAAGCCTTTGGAAAAGACTCATTCGTCTTTAGATGAATACACAAATAATATAAACCCCAAATATCCCTTGTGGTCTCATTCAGCGTCTTAGTTCTATTGATACTGTAGAAACATGCCTACAAAAAGAGCTCAGTTCTTCACAGTTACGAAACAGCAAAATGGTGCAGTACTGTGATGGGATGACATTTCTATTGCAGTAGAGCTAGCTAGGGAATTAGCTTTCCAACAGAAGAAATCGCTGTTCACCCTATTGCTGTCTTGGATGGACTTGTATATTAACTCCTTGCAAGGACTTCTCCTAGAAAAGCAAGTAGGTGTTTGATTTTTTTCAGTGGAAATTTAAGAATGGCAGAATTCAGCTGTTATTTAGTGAGCTCTGAGTTGGCATTTTGTTCTTCTTTTGGAATAAATTGTTCATACTTACAGCTAAGTTAAACTGTTGGGGTGTCAATCCTCTAACCTGGAACCAATCCATTTGTACTAAGAACATTTAAAAGCCTGTAAATGAAGCATCTAAAAGAGTATCAAGAGCAGGCCACATAATTTTATACTTCGATGCGTAACACAAAGGTCTGATTGTTAGATAAATCATAAAATCAAGGAAATTGTGTGTGTGTGTGAATTCAGCAGTTTCTTCTGTATTGGGATAATCTGCTAATGTGTGTAATAATAAAGAGTCACCTGCTGATGATAGATGGTTTATGGGGATTGGGATTTAATGAAGCCGTGCCTTCCCTCAGCATTTCTTGTGGGAGAGCAGTAGAAAACAGTGCATGACACAGAACATAAGCTGTTTGCACCAGGCTCCTCTCTGTTGCTGTTCTCTCTATGGAAATCTGTTCATAAGCCTTTCAAAGGTGAATGTACTAAGTAGAGTCTTGCAGACTAATTTACACAGCCTAATTTGTATTATCCTCTGTTTTTGCCTAATTTAGGTTATTCCCTTTCCCTCAGATAATTAAGAGCTGACTCCAGCAATGACTAAAACAGACAAGCTCTCCTGCATTCTTTTATTAATTAAACAGTCTTCCTAAGAAACTTTGCTTATCAGTCTCTGGAGCTTCTTAACATTTGGTTTTGTTTTCTAAAAAAAAAAAAAAAGGTAATTTTATGTTGCTGCTTTCCCTTTCCTTTTCGTAGTAGCGATCATTAAATGATGGAGTTCACTTTCACCTAAATTCCCTTCCACTCACAGCCAGTTCGTGCCTACTAGTCAGCAGAAGATCTAAAATAGCCACTCCCTTAATGGTTTTCTTTACCTGAAGAAAAAGCTGTCCCCAGCATATTCCAAGAACTTGTTGGACTGTCTCTGTCTTGTATTTCTTTTCCAGCAGAAAAAAAAATTAATTCCAAGAAGTAATTAAAGCTGACAGGTTCTGTCCTTTTGGATGCTTCCCTTGCTTGATCAAAAACCAGTCTTCTCTCCACCCAATTAACTTGTGTATAATAAACTTCTATCATAATTTACCCTGTTTTTCCCCTTTCATCTTCTCCCAGGATTGTTTAACAAATCTTCATCTTACCTATTCCTGTACTTCACAGCAACTGTTCTTGATATACAGTGCAACTTTGTTTCTCTTTCTTTTTGTTTGACTTTCATAAATAGTGGAAATAGCAGGAAACCAAAAAAATGTTTAAAATCACCTGTTTGATAGTGTTGCTCAGTGAGTAAATGTTGTGTTGCCCAAATTATAAGGCAAAAATATTTCCTCTCACTACATCAGCGTTTTAGGAAAAAAGCGACATCCTTCTATATCAATATTGCTTTCTCATCAAATACCTCTGATGCTGATTCAGATGTACTTCTAGTTCTGTACAAAGATTTTCACTTTTTTTCCCTTTGCAAGGGCCTCTGGAATTTATCACTTTGTTTTATTGTAAGCTTCTGATTTGAACAACTGAAAATGTCAGCTATATAACAATGAAAGAGAGATTTTAAAGTGCTCTTATCAAAAAATATATAAATAGCATATGTTTATTAAATCACTGGAGGTAACTAGATCTATGAGAAATTAATAAATAATACAAATTTAAATATACATTTCATTTTCTTGACTCTTCTAGTCCTGTACTATTTAATGTGCAAGACATTTGTTTTATGAAAATGAAGTTTAGCAGTTTCTCTTTTGGTATTTTGGCATTTAGAAGTTTGGTAACACACTATTAAACACTAAAAAACCCCCATAAATAATTTCTAGATGTCAGTTCTGCAAAATACTCTATTTCTAGGTTTCTAAAACTCAGCTTACTCCTTTTCCCAAATAATTCACTGCATCCCTGGTTACATTTGCATAATCCAGTTTTGCTCAATGGAGCTAAATAGGAGGAGTATTTGGTGTCTTGAGTTTGTTTGCAAATGAAGGCAAAATAGCTTGATTAGATTCCTTTTTATATTTAGAATGTCTATGCAGATCCACATTGACAATTATTTGAGCTGTCATATAACCTACACTACATTAAATAGATAGCCATGGTCATAATTTTAGGACTTTTAAAAATATCTTTAAGACTTTAATTAATAAAACAACGTGGCCAGTGTTCTCACTATGAATGAAGAAACAACTTCCTGAATGTTTGATTCATTCCATTCTCTTCAAATAAATAATAATTCAATTTGAGGACCAAACCACAGATATATTTTGCAGTCATGCGGCTTCAATAGTGACAAAATACTAACACCAATTGAGAAGGAATCCTACCTGTGATATGGCAAACTCAAATGAACTTAAATTATGTAGTTAAAGACAAATAGGCTTTAAGCTGATAGATTTCCATATAGTTAAGCTGAAAGGCATTTATTCCTGTGGAGAACAATTTCAAATTTAGATTGGCTTCTGCTGATAGTAAAATGAGTGAATGAAAAGAGAGTTCTTAATCCTTCATTATTTATACATTTCCTGTGCACTGGGAATAATGATCACAAAAAATCTAGACTTTAAAATTTCATGGGAGATACTTAGGTCTAAACAGTTTTTTTCGAAGTCACATCTATGTGCTCTAATGCTGTCTCTCCTCTTATATTCAGGTGTTGATTAGTCATATTTTCAGACCTATAACCAGGTATCTGTCTAAAGGTTTCTCAGGATTCTCCATCTAGATAAGAGCTCTCACACCTACTTGCTACCTGAATACAGCCACTGCCTTTCACACAAAGATTCAGTCCTATGACATGAATATTTAATGAAGGAAACTGGGTGGAGTACTTCTAACACCCAGGTGTGGCTGGGGGGGGGGGGGGTTGTTTTTAACACCCAGGTGCTGTGGAAGCCCATTTTGATTCTGTGTCAAATTACTGGATTAAATGAGTTTATTCTATCACTGCCTTTGCCATATTCCTGAGACAGCAGATGTGCAGATCCCTAATTCCTCCTGCTTTTTTAACTCATTTTTCAAGATGATAGCTCGTCAAGGTCTAGGATATTTTCAGCTTAGGATTCCTCATCTGCTTCTTTAATTGCATATCTGCCTTGCTCAGAGAAATGTTAGCAAGACATCCAGCCCAGGTCCTCATACTGCTTCTCCTTACGGTGCTTTATTTTCTCAAGAAATAACAAAACCTAAAGTCTATTTGGGATCCCACGGGGTTACAAAATCACCTCCCAGACTGATGTCTAAACGGTAGAAACAAAGCATTTTATACTGCCATTTGATAAACTTCCAATACCAAGTAAGTGAGAAAGCAGGTGACCCACCTTCCAAAGTAAAAGGCAACAAAATTATCAGTTTGTGGATAGGTGAGAGGAGCTTGCCCTGAGGAGAACGTCTTTGCCTTAAGGTTCACCACAATTTTTAATAGATAAGGCCTTTCAGTGGTTAACCGATCTCCTCCCAAAACTTGAGACCAAAAGAAGAGAAGGCATCCTTCTCCAGCTTGAAATCAGAAAGCTAAACAAAACCTTGTAGCCAAAGTCCTACGAAGTGAGTCATGCAGGGGCCGAGAGTATTTGCTGGTATAGGTTTTCTCAAAGGAGGAAAAAAAAAACAATTTCAGGAGAGCACTAGCCTGCCTTGTGCAAAGACTGAAGGGGAAAAAGGAAGGGGAAATTATATGACGCTATAGGATTTTTTTCTTTTGAGGTGAAGGGCAGGTATAGCAAGGCAGTCACCTAAGAGGGGCCTAGGTGGGGCAGGGGCGTGGGCTTGTTCTTGGTTTTCTTTTGTTTTCTTTTAAAATCTGGATAGGTCCTCCACTGTTTGGAATAGGTTATACCTTTCCAGCTAATTAAACGTTGCAGCGGGACAAAGTTTTATTGTGTTACCTGAAAAAAAAACAGGGAAAAAAGCCTGCTCAGTGCTGTGCTGGACATCCGGACTCTTGCCAGAGTTTCTATCTGCTTAACTACACTTATGCTCAACTTCTGTGTAAAATAATGCACTTTGATCTGTTGGGGTTTTTTTTCTCTTCTTCAGTATAACTATTGTGTTCTTTACCTGGTAAAATTACTGTCATTCCTCCTGTGGGAAATATAGCAAGGGTCACTCAAGTTGGGTTGTAGGCCTCACTGGTAGCACGCGTTCCATGCAGACAGTTCATTGCCACTGCACGATGCTTCCAGTCACCCTCCTCCCCCAAGTGTAACTTGTTTCCCTGAAATAATGGTTGCACTTTCTATCTCCCTCCTGGGCTCAACAAGTTGAATCATTTTCCTTTCCCTTTTTCTTTCTTTTCTTTCTTTTTTCTCTACCAGGAGTTCCCCCTTGTTACTAGACAGATAGATTCAAAATCCCTTGATAATCCCCACAAAAAGCTGGCGTTCACTTACCCCCTTTTTGATTAGTCATGCTTGTGCTCACTCTGGTAGGGCTACTTTTTAATCATGTTGCTCCCCATTGTCATTCCTGCAGAGGAGAGTGTAGCCTCCCATGTTTTAAATTTTAAAGCATAACTTTTAACCTCTTTAAATAGCCAGGTCTGCCTATGAGAGTCACCTACGTGTTATGTGCCTCTAGTGCACTAATTTATGGGAAATCTGAAGAAATAAATTTCTTCGGTTAAGATCAATCAAAAAATACAGCAATGGAGATTTTTATAGGCTAGAATATATATAGGAATTTTATTTACATTTATATATATACATGTATACAGATATATATGTATGGATATATATTTAAATGTATGTATGAACTGAAGAAAGTTTGGAGGATGTTATCCATAAGCCATGGATTTGGAATTGCTGTCCTGATGTATTTGTATGAATTGAAGAGAACACTATATAGAGAGAATGGAAAAAGATCGAATGTGATGAAGCATGGATCACATGAGAGCTCTTGGACCACATTCAGAATAGCTACGTTATTCACTGTCTGTATGGCTTCTAATGTGGATTTTAATAGGATGTTATTGTGCTGGCCAGTACAGTAATTCCTTATTGTGGTTTAAAATGTCTAGGAAAACATGAGAACGTTATAATAGTTTATCTAAGTTGTTTTTTTTTTTTCCTTTTATCCTATCTACGCAATTTGTTCCTATTCTTGGGCTGCAACCATGCTGTGGTTTGGGCAAGAAGGTGCTGTTAATAGGAGAAGAACACTGAAGTCTTTACTTTGAAATTCATGGGGGAAGAAAAAAGTAATCAGATTTTCAAACCAAACCAGTTGAGTAGGGTGGAGAGATGTGGGAAGGGAAAAAGAATGCCTCATTTTGTCCTGGCCATGCCAGCATTTCTTACATGGTTGACAAGGGATTTATACACTTAGCAAATATTTAATTTGCTCCATCCTTTAAACTTTTAAAGTTTTTATGGGATGTTTAGCTCTTAGTCATGCTATGTTTTGCAATAGTTTGAGATGATTAATACTGAAATATTCTTTCAGAATTATTTAGTTGATAAATATGCAATTCATAATTAATGACACAACACCACCCACAACCAATAAGAAGCAAACAGAATTTAAATAGTACTGAAATCATCATGGAAGCCAGAAAATACAGAACTGGGACAGAATTTAAATGCTGAGCATTTAAGTCACAGTGATGTCTCCCACAAACACTTGTGCTCTGAGAAGCCACTGTATCTTAAATTACTTGTCCACAGTATTTGGTGAGTAGTGTCATAAACCAATAACCCGAAATGATATGGTAAAATGTTAAAACCCACAAAGTACAGAGGGAATAACTTGAAGATAGCTTCTATCAAAGTGCTTTCCATTGAGAGAATATTTAAGAGCATGGTCTACAGAGACATATGGCAGTGTTGGCTACCATAAGTATATTTGACAGAAAGGGATGCTTAGAATCATGGAAACAAAGCAAAACTGGCCCCAGCACGTACAGACAGTCTTTGTGTAATACCACCTGCTAGCAAGAACCCACATGTAGGCCAGCTCTTCCTAAAGAACAGTACTAAATAACAGGGGAGGACTGAACTACGTTTTTGTTAATTCTTTCAGTTTTAATAACTTGTGGTGCTGTCTTTTAATACAAATATTTCTCAACATTGACACTAAAAACTAAAGAAGTAGCAGACCCCCTATACAAGCAATTTACTTTTAATAGTGCATGGGTACTGTTGTACCTGTAGGAATGCTGAATCAGGACACTGGGACAGCTGTCCGTTGTTGTAAATCACCATTGGCGATGCTTCTTGGGCTGACAGAACTTAAATATCATGTCTGCTTTAAAGAAAAAAATAAAGATATATGTGATATGAATTTGTGTACAGTAAGCACTTTTTCTTTTGGGCTGCAGTAATTGCATGTCCATTGCTTTATCTGCATCTGTTCTTTGTCAGGGCCTCGACAGGAGACAGGAGAGGGGACAAGGGGGATACCAGAGAGGAGAGCCCAAAAAATTGCACCAAAGCAAGCCAAAAAAACCAAAGCAAGCCAAAACACCAAAGCAAGAACAATTAATTGTTTATAGAGTAAATTCACAGCAGATAGGAAAGAACGCAAACCCAAAAATGTAAGTAGGAGTGTTCAGAAGACAGAATAAGCTGTTTCTGTCATTTAAGTGCTTTCAGTTACCTGATACCAGGTTTATGTGTTTCTAGGATTCTACTGTAAGTCTGGTTTATTTTATGTCTCTGGTTAAAGAACTACAAATCTGGTAATTACATCCCCAGAAGAATAAGCCATTCATAATAGAATTTTCCTTTTAACATGATTGATCTGTCTGAGGCACATAACAGAATTAAGAATTTCTGAGTTAAGAGTATCCATAATGATACGTACCTTTGGTTAATCATCATTCTGCCCAGATTTCCCAGGACACAGCGAGCATCCATAGCATTGCAGCAGAGATGCTCTGCATACAAAACTATGATTCTTTCATAGAAGAAAATGCCAGGTGCCCTCAATTCAACCGTACTTGTTAATAGTGAAGATAGAAGAATCCAGCAGCTAGTTATACATGCACAGTCGTACGTACTGTGTAGGCAGAGACCAAAATTCTGAGAAGTCCCAATGTCAAAAACCTTGGACATCAGGTCCACTATAAAACTATCTGATTATTGTGATTTGGCTTTGTAACACAGCTCACTAAAGACCTGCTCATCCTTTTATCTTCCAAAAAGTCTGGAAATTTATGGCTAATTACAGCACAAGAGAGGTTCTCAGCTATCCATGACAGTATTGCTCAACAAAATTACTTCTCTGCTTAATAAAATACCATTCTGCTGACTAGACTGATGGCATCATTACAGTTTCCTTGTCAGTCCACTTTTTCCCATATTCCCAGCTCATTCCTCTTATCCCCATTTGAACCACAAATTCATTTCAGTATTAACTTAAAAAGGTTTTCATTTTGCTATTTCCAACCTGGCTTAAGACACCAATTCTCTTATTTCCTAAAAATAACATCTAGGTTATGTCCAGTTCTTACGGGTGGTTCAGAGAGACCTTGAAAACATCTTTCTCTCTTGTATTTCTGCTGCTTTTCGGTGAGGAGTTTAGCACAAGAGCATTTAAGCTGTCGTTGATTGCAGGTGTACAAGACTACAGCTGACAGCTAACGTGGGCCTTAATTGCAGGTGTACAGGACTACAGCTGACAGCTAACGTGGGCCTTAGAGAAGTGCAAAAGGCAGGAGGGAAGATGGCATTGAGTTAGTTACTCAGCATTTTCATAGAAGGAACATAGCTCCTGGGCTATTGGTGCAAGAGGAATCTGTCTTGTAGTCTAACACTTTGGCATTCAAGATGGCAATGGATGTACTGAGTCAAGAAGGTTCCCTCCGCCCCTTTAGAATATAAATAAATTTGAAGGCCGAGTAGGAATACCAGTAACTTCTTATTCTGATAGACATCTTTCAAGTACTTACAAAGTTTATTGAGATTTTTGGGGTTTTTTACATGCAGTTTAAAAAAACCCAAACCGTAACATGTATCAGACAGCTTACATTTATTTACTCTTGGCTGGCAACTTAAGACAGATGTCATTTAGAGAACTCTCCTTCCAAGCAGTTCAACACATCCACCTTGATGCAGGAGAATTATGAAGAGGCTACGTCCAACTTTACATTGGACTTGCATCCTGCATAGTCTTCGTGTTGAGCTATGTTTGGAATTTAATTTCCTCTTAGTTAGAGGAAGCATCCTCTTAGCATGCTCCATGTAATACTGCGAGCAAATTTAGAGGATGCAATGGGTGAAAATGTGTTTGAGAGGGTTAGTGACGGCTTAAAGTACAGTCACGTGAGCAATGGTCCAGGAATGTGATAGTGCTGAGGTCTTCAGGGCTGGATTGCTGAATAACCTACAGTCCCCCAAGCAGTGACAAAATAAAAGGGCTATCAAACTGGCACAATACTGCGCTTTGCAGGAGTGAGATAATGTGGATAGCCATGTACTCGGCGTGGCATTGCCCAGGGAAGGCAATGAACCATTCATGCATTGCAAAGTATTAAGGAGGTCTGCCGTCAATGATCGGGCATGGACAGTACGTAATGAGTCTGGTAATGGTGACATGGGAGTGTGCACCAGGCAGTCCATTGTTATCAGTGGCCATCCTTTATCTGCCCCACCTTTGTGTATCATCATGCTGAGGACCTAGCTACATAGCATTTCAACATCTCACTGGTGTTGCTCATGCTACTATGTAACTCTTTCTTAGGATGACACCAGGCACTTCACTGCCTTCTTCCCAAAGGGTATACTCCTCCCTTCTCTTTCCATCGGCGAGTACAGTCCTGTGAACCTGCTCTTTGAATCACCAGGGGTTTGTTTCTGGCCTCCACGCTAGGCTACTGTGCAGTGATCTGTGTGGAGAGCTGCAGGCTGTTTTGCATCATGCTTTTCTTGTACCACTTCCATGCTTGTGCAATGTGTTGGAATGGTTTTTGGGACCTTGGCAGCTAGCTGTGCTCTCTCCTTGGGTGTGACCCTATTTCCATTTTGCCATGCTACGTGACCAGGTGGCTCAGCATATGCACAGCACACCTGTGCACCCTCAGATCTGAGAAGCTTGCGACACAAAGCTTTTAGTTAATAGTTCATTCCTCCTGACCAGGCTTTTGCCACTTTATACACTATATAATGCATATGACAATTAGGAATGTGTATATATACACATATATGTGTAATTTATTGCTCTGTAGTTCCAGCTGCAGTATAATAATGGGTTTGCAAAGAGCAGTCATGAAAAACTTCATCTTTCTGGTTTTCTTCTCTTGAGAACTGAATTGTAGTGAATAAGCTGGAATGCGCCTTCACTTACCCCTTTAAAACAAGCACTCGATCTGCCATGGCTCAAGATCTGCAAAAGCAAAGTGTGATCCACTTTAATAAAGAATTCTTAATAAAGAATTTTAATAAAAAATTGCCTTACTCAAATCTTTGAGTAAGATTTAGAGATTCTAAAAGAAATCTACCATTCTTACAAACTAGCATTGTTCATATAATTTTCAAAATCAGAGTGGGTAACATTTCAGCAAATAAGTTTTGAGTTTGTTGTGGTTGCAAACAATGTCTAAAGATTTAAATAGAATATAATGTTTTGTTCTACAAACATTGCTTTTTTATAATGGAACTTGACATCATAATTTCCTCTAAATTATACCTTATGACATGCAAATAAAAATATAGCCTCTTTTCCTTTCCCATCTTTACAATTCCTCTCCCCTTTTTTTTTCTTTTCATTTTACCAATTTGATTTCTAGGGTATATTTGCTGAAAAAAAGAGTGTAATTGTCAAGGAGGAAAATAGGGATTGAAAAGTGTAGCTTTTGAAAAGTCTGAAAGATGTGAACAAACTACTCTGTAAATGTTTAGCAACCAGAGTTTAGATGAAAAGAACATCAAGATCTGTTTACTTTTTTGTGTTTCATCTAGAGAAGCTTGTGATTTTAGAAGGCTTATCAGAGGTAATTCTGGATATTCCCCCTCCCTCTTCTCCAGGGGAGTTTTGATTGTTTTGCTTCTGGGAATGCTGAGGGTATGTTTTTTCTTTGGCATGTAGGACTTAATTTTTATCAGATAAATTTCTGACTCTTGGACCTGAAAAAGAAAACCACTTTCCAAACATGAAGAAGGTATAGACAGTTTGTGAGGGTTTTTTTCTAAGTGGCCACCCAGCGAAACAGCAGCTCACCCTGCTTGTTGCTGGCTGCTGTTCAGAGCCTTGTGCACAGCTGGGAAACTGAAGAGACTTGTCAGGTTCATCATGCAGCTGGCTGGGAAAGCCCGAGCTGCAGCAGAGACAAAAGATGGAGTCACATGCAGACGAAAAGGGTAGGTAGCCAGAGGAAAACCATACAGAGTAGCAGAGATTTGTCTTCCCACCCCCTTCCCACCAGGTGCCAAGAAGGCGTGGGAGGGAAGCAGTAGAGTGGGAATGGGAGAGAAGACACACGCCTGCCTTCTACGTACAGGAAGCACTTGTCATCTACCAGGTTTTAATGGTAGACAACCAGCTCCCTCCTATATTCTCAGGCACTGACAAATAATGGAGTAAGCTTATGCAAAGTGGTCCCCAAGAGTTACTAATGGAGTGTTTTTACCATGTTTTATTTAGAAAGGGTCTAAAATAGTTTGAGCCCAACACTAGAACTGTTGTAGTTAAAACAGTGTTTGGTTAATCACGATGCTTTTAAGGGTTAGCTTTAAAAGTACCTTTGTAATGTCTCTTGTTCTAAGCCACAGACATCAAAGCCAATCCTAGAGTATGTTGGATTGACCTGTGCCCAAACTAACATTCAGAAATTCAAGTGCAGAATCAATAATCCTGTGTATTTCTTGACATTTCCTGTAAATGCTGGTATTTCTGAACAGTATAGCTTCATCCAGTTTGATCCAATTCCCTGTTGCATTATTGTTAATCAACAAAATATATTTTTAGAGGTAAGACCTGAATTTTTTTTTTAAGAATACCAGGTAGGAATTCAAACTTTCATCCAATTATCCACTAGTAATAATAGTGAGATTTAAATGCTGTTGTAGTTATATCTCTTTAGCAGCTAACATTTAGTAGTTTGGGTGCACAGTAGGATAATGCAACATGTCTGTAATAATATATCTGTAATAGCAGGAAAAAATACATCTCCCTTTTTCTTCAGAAGTAATAACGTATCTGTTTTCTGGACAGACACATATTGTTTATTTTAATGTTTTATATACTAATTAGTTCTGTTCGGAGCCTAAAATAAACACACCTAAGAATATAAATGCATTTCATTAAAACATTTTCTCTTAGAAGTTTCTCTTGCTTAATGGTGAATATTAGGCAATACTGATGTAATTGTGGGATTAAGAGCAAAGAGTTTGCAGGACTATTCCACTTGATTTAATTTTTGCCCACTGCACTCTAGGGAACCAGTGGGCCTTGAGTCATTCCTATCTTCTTTGTACTGGTTTTACAAAGTTTATTCTAATAATAAGGCAATTCTCTGTAATAATTATTATAATAATTAGTTTGAGGGAATTCTGGGAGCCTTAGGTGAGCACTGTTCTTTAGAATAAATGCTAAATTATAACATTGTAATTCAAATGTAAAATAAGGTGTCCAGCCATTTTTATAAAGTCAGGATAAGGTATTTTAGTAATAATAGTTCCCTGTACTTAATAATCTTCATCTGTACATGATGAAAAATCTGTACATCAAAGAAGTTATCAAGAGGTGTAAACACTTTATACATTTTACAAAAGGGCTTTTTGAAGCACATAGACTATCAAGCCCAAATTTTCCAAAGCAGCTGCTATGTTGGGTGCCTTCATATTGGGGGGGGTTGACTTGAGACACATTTCAATTGAAAAGTTCTGTTTGTTTAAAGGTACCAAATGGTACCCTGGCATAATGTGTAATAGAATTTATACTGTGCGATTTTTATCCATTTAATGAGAACTTCCGTGGAGAAGAGAGATTCTATTAATTTCATATTTAAATACACTTTGATTAAATATTGTCATTTTTCATCCTACTGAATGGTTTTCAGAGTCATAAACATACAGTAATTTTTTCTGTTTGAGGACCATCACATCAACTTCCTAAAGCAAGCATGTCAAAGATGCAGTTCACTTTGTTGTTTATGAAATTTGGCTTTGGTCAGACTAGCAGTCCAATTTGCAGCTTGTTTACCTTTGCAGTTTTACAGTCTGACATTAACAACACAGTGCTCAGAAGGATGGCTTTCTGCCTCTTGCCCTGTATGCCTGTGACAGCCTATCTTCTACTGTGCCTGACCTGGGGAAAGTCCTCGTGTTTCTAGCAAAAGGCTTTTAGTTTTCCATTTATAGTTTCAGACTGTATCTGCTTTACCCAGTGAAAAGAACTCCAGTTTTCTAAATTTCAAATGACGTAACAAGTTACTTTTAGGTATCTAGAGCTAGAGCCGCTGAAGGACCAAAACACTTAGGCGCTTTAGTTAGTTAAACTAACTCCTAGGCATATTTTCCCTAGGCTGAATTAAAACTGCAGGTAAGGACCTAGGTTTTCTACCTAGTGCAAGCAGAGAGTGGAACAATCTATATCCTTCATCTGCTGAGCACTTAGAGCTAGCTAACAAGACTGGGCACAGGAGCGTATTAGAAATCCTGCCTTGCTCCTGAGCTACATGCAGAATCACGTAGAGATGCCCAAGCCAGCCCAGGAGGAGCCAGTTCAGTTAGCCAGCACAGAGTAGCCACATCAGTGCCGTGTTGGCAAAGGCTAATAATATATGTGGCTCCTTAGGATTATTTCCTCTTTGTCCCATAATCATTTGATGTAAAAATGTATAAACAGTCTTGAGAAGACAGATTAGACTATCTGGAATGAGATCCAAGGATTACAATGAGTCTGACAGTTTTAATACAGTTTCCACAGTCTGATTTCAAGGGTGTTTTCAGTGTGCATAATTTCTCTTCTGGGAATATGTATCAGTTTTACTGTATCTAAGTGCTTAGCAAAGAAATAAATTCAGATTGCTACTTAAAATGCTTTTTCTTAGATGAGAACAATGCAGAATGGAAAACATAATGAGCTGTCACTTATGCATTTTTAGCTGACCTAACCAGCAGTTTTTGTTTGACTGTAAACTCAGTAGTATTAGTGAAAACTGTCAGTCTTTGTCATAGTACCTGACTCTTGTGGTTTAACCTCAGTCGGCAACTGAGTACCACACAGCCGCTCGCTCACTCCTCCCTTTGGTGGGGTGGG
>NW_008794211.1:4011949-4017947 GCF_000699145.1 Aptenodytes forsteri
ACTTAACATCACATAATTCAGATCGTTGGCTATTCTCACCCAAAATCAAATCCCCTTGAGGTACACATCGGACTTCCCCATCCTTCCGCATTATCCACAAAGTGCACCCAGGTCCTTGCGCAAAAGCAATCCCACCACGGATGGTGCCTTTGTTTGAATTAGTGACAGGACACTGTACGCTCTCACAAAACGGAAGAGACACCTACAAACCTGGAAGAAAGAGACCTAGTAAATGCAAAACCACTTAGGTAACAGATTCTTTCTTATTCTGAATTGCATTCAGAATTGAAAAAAGTAAAGGGGTTACATTTATTAGTTGTGGCTTCTAGTTAGGGAGACCTAAAAGACTTCGAAGCCCCTCTCTTCTCCTCCAAAATGCTTTTGTCATTGATCCGCTATTGCTCAACAGAAACAGTACTTTCAAGTTCCTGTCTCTTAGAACAAAACACAGATAATATATGTTTATTTTCACTCTTTACTTCAAAAGAGGTGATGTCTTGCTGAATCTTTACACTGAGTAGATTATCTAATGATACAGCTCTGACCCAGCAGCAAGACTCGAAATCCTGAGAGCAAAGATGCGAGGCTAACTCATATCAAACTTTCTCACTTTCTCTTACATTGGAACACAAAGACTTACAAGTACAATAATTTATGTTCATGCTGTTTTCTGCATATAATTTTATTTCTGGAAGTCTTCCGAGTTCAGGAGAGTTTAAATATTCTCTCAGTTCTTCAGTGTTGAATGATCCCTGCTCCTACTTTTGGTGCTGCTTGTTTTCTGCTTTTTCAAATTCCTTTTTAGTATCATTTTTCCACAAGTCACTAGAAAAACACAGATTTAATATACCAACTCAGGAAGCCAAAGAACCAAGGATGCCTGCATAAATCAACCTCTTGCTGAATAAAGGCACGAGTAATTTTTTTCCTTTAGCCATCTTAAATGTGGATCAGAAAACAGTAATCGAGTTTGTGAGAACCTACGTGTGTGGTATATTTTCTCCTACTGTTGCATATCTACGTTCTAGTATTGCATGTTAATTAATGCACGCAAGGCATTTGCCCAACACTAACTTCATAGTTCTTTGCAACAGATTCTCTGGTTCTGTAGAGGTGCTTACTGAAGGACTTGCTGCCACCCTTCTGCAGCTCTTCCTCCTATCCTCTAATTGAGTCCCTTTCATAGTTACAATTTGTCTGCCAAATGACTTATCAGTTGGAAAGGCTCAAGTCAGATGCTACTTCCTTTTTTGCTTGTTTTTAACTGAGTGCTGCCAGAAGAAAAAAGGGCTTAAAGCGTGGGAGGATTGCTAAGAAAAAGGGTTTGGTTAATGACACACAGGACTGCATCTCACACACCATAGTTTGTTTATTCTTCTGTAAACAGCAAAAAGAATTATCATCATCATGGTAAGGCAAACAGCACTTTTTTTCCCGCTTTAAACCCCACCAGAAATCTTTGGGTTAATACACGATTAATTTTTTAAAATCATAAAATCAACTGGTCTCTATTAGTTTTGTGGAGCGCCTCTTTAACTGACAGGTGCTACTGTTGACAGAAGGGGAGGGGGTAAAGATTTTAGTATATGGAAATAACTAGCTCTGGGGAAGAGGAGATGGGAGCAGGCATGCCTTTTCTGACGTGCCTGTTCTTTTTTATCAACCTCCTTTCTTAATCACTCATGTAAGGATCTGTTCGATTTTTATTTATGCTTCTTCATCTTTCCTGAGCTTTTTCAGAAGATTTCTATTTATTTGATTTTGCATAATTTGTTTCTTTCAGTTTTGCTGGATTTTTTTGATACATCCAATATCTAAATCTCTGTGTTTGGCACCTAAGAAATAATATGGGATTTATAGTTACATCTATGCTTCTTGAACTGATTATTTCCTTTCAAAAAATCAGTTAAACGTGCAGGCTCAGTATTCTCATTAGTCTATATGCTGTTGCAAAATGGTCAATTTTCAGTGTACATTTGAACTAAAAATTTAGTTTTACCGTGAAAAAATAAATTGGAAGCAGATAGGTCCTGTTCTCTTGAAGACATGAACTGCTTTGCTAAAATAGCCTGACTTAGTAGAAAATAGAAAATATAAATAGTTTGTAAAAAAATATGACTATTAAGACAACTTATGTTTGTTTCACTTCACTCTGCTCAACAGTCTCATATTTATAGCTCCTTGGTTATTCAGGTAAGTTACCCAATCTAGATAACTACATTCTCTGTATACAGAGCTCAGGTAAAGCTGAAATTGTTTAAAATCCAGCTATTGCTGTTTATATCCTCTGTAAGCGTAGCAGGCAAAGAGCTGGAAGAGGCAGGGAGTAAATTCCGTGCTAGAGTGGACTTGTTAAATTTAAAGTGCATTTCTTTCTCTGCCTCTGAGGAGAACACTGTCAACCTGGAATCTGATATATTTAAAAGAAATGCTAAAAAAGTTTAGTGTATATGTGCCAAACTTCTGGTATTTGGAAGAAGGCAGCGTGTGCGTTAAAATAACCTAAGTCGTACTTTTCATAATAGTAACCCCTCTTTTGTGGCTTTGTGAAGGGTCAGCATAAACCAGGAAAAATTATTATAGTGAATTGAAGTAATTCAAATCTAGTTGACTGACGGCAAGGTAACTGGTTAAGTTTAGAAATCGTTTAGGTTAACTTGAAATATAATTGCTTTTTTCCCCTCAGTGAATCACAAAAAAAATTGTTTCACGTCAAATGTTTTGTTAAGTATAATTTTTTCCCCATGCTTTTTAAATAAGAACAAAAGCAAAAGCAGCAAGCCTTTATTTCCATCTACAACTCCCTCTCTCTCTCTGCCAGTAGTTAGGGCACTCACCTGTAGGAGAACGGTATGAAATCTTCTTTCTGTAGGACTTGAAACAGGGACTCGAGTGGGTCTTGTGCTTCTCAGACTTTTCTCTCTTAGCTTTGATTTGTACATCCTTCCTTCTAGTTTTCCTACTAATATTTTTACAGCACATTGTGCCAGCAATACTCCAGATGAATTTTCAGCCTAACAAAGCCTGGCACTGCTAGTGTTGAATATTTGAGTCTCAGTCGCTGCAGAATGCTAGAGCCTGAAGAGTAGTAGTTTATTTATTTAAATGTTTTTGGCTAATGCACTTTTGGGGATTATCACGTGACTGCTAGAACTCCGAGGCTTTCTGTTTCTCATGGTTGTGAGAATTACGATACTGTGATTTAAAGATACCCAAAGTTACTGGTGTTCCAGCATGAACTTGGAAGGGTCCTACATTATGAGAGTTGTTCAAGACAGAAGGGTCTCAGAGGTTTTCATGTTACTTGAAATCCAGTTATTTATGACCTTCTAGTGAATGATAAAGCTCAAACTTACTCTTCACTAAATATTGTTTGTTGCTTTTTTCCCCTGTGAAGGTGAACATATGCTAGCAAATAAATGTTTATATTACAGAACTGTCCACACTAGAGATTACCACCTATTAGTTACCACAAAGTTGCTAATGACTGGTAAAAATACTACTTTTTTCTATAATGTGTGCTCTAAGAAGTGTTTTCAGTCATGTTCAACTGACTCAGATGAACTAATCTAAGAAAATAACATCCAGTTGATCCCTTGAGACATAGCCTGAAGTTCCGATTCAACAAATCACAGTAGCTTATGCTTTCTCTCCACTGGAGACCAGCAAAGCACATGTTTAATTACGTTATTAAATTAGGGGTTTGGCTGTGGCAACTTACATTAGCTAATGAGAAAAAAACCCAGCCAAAAACAGAGGAAATATTTTAATGCTAACATGAACAGGTATGAATATAAATACAAACAAGATTTACATTTCTTGGTTAAGAAGGCGGCGTTTTGCTTTCAGATTAGAACACCGCTTTAAAGATTCATGCAGTGTACTTGAAACGGCTTCCTCCATGCTGTCCAAGGAATGGATAGGCACGTCCTCTGGTTATTTTAGTTGCCAACGCCTTTGATCAGGGATTTCTGAAATGGCTAATGTCTCGAGGTTAAGAATGCTTGAGCAGAAACACGTTGAAGAAACCTGATCTGCAAAGCAAGGATATTTCTTGCCGTCTGAAAATCAAACATTTCCGTGTTGTGCTCTGGAAATCAAGCATTCCTGTGGTGCGCTCTGTCAGGCTGGGCCCCTCTTCGGAGCCTCTTGAGGAGCTCGATTTCTGTGCCCTCTTGCACTGGCAATACTGGCTCACCTACATTTATCTGAGTTAAAATACAAGCTCTTCGGGGCAAGTACCTGGCCTTTTATGTGTTTTGAAAGAGCTGTATATAATTAAGGTACTTTGTATGAAGAAATTACTTCAAAACAGTTTACATAGGGCAGCTATTTCAAGATCAAGAAAAAATCTTTAGCCTCGTTCCCTGAGGAAACAAGGCTTATGTGACTGGACTGGCTGGCTGTCCCTCCTCCCTTCCATCCAACACCTTTTGAACTTGTTGGACAGTTTCAACTACATTTTAAAGGGGGAGACGTCTCAAAGATAATTAAGTTCCCATGGACGTTATGAAAATCAGCTGCTGGGAAGACAGAAATCTAGATCCACAGTTCAAATAACTAATTTTTTCCAAGCGTAATCTTGCAAACCCAAAGCTTGACTGCAAGTGTAATAATGACTTGTCAGGTTGATAATGTAATCCCAACTAATTTAGAGGACTGACAGCCATTATGCATCCAAATATTAATATGCAGATTGACACCATAATGAAATTAAATTTCCCCTATTTTGGTGTTTCACCGTTTTTTAATGTGAACAATACAAGCATCCTCCTCACACTTGTAGTTGTTATGAATTTTCAGATAAATTAGTGTCACTCATTGCTTATTGGCTTGCTTTAAGTGTTCCTGAAAATTTCGTACTTTTACTTTTTTTTAGCTAGCAATGTTAATTAGTGTCTCCTTATCCCTTCCCTATAATTAATTAGTACTGGCAATACGTATGTAGAATCAAGAAATTAGATAGTAATTGGGCTGCATTACTCATGATTGTTGCATCCGATAGGGAAATTTATAGTTCTTTCTGTTATCGCAAAAGCACTTTAACTGTCTGAGCTGTATGAACTCAATGCAGCCCTCAGTGTTCCTCTTTATTTAACCGAGTGGTTTTGTTCTACTGGTTGAAAGAAGTCAGCGAAGGGAGGAAAACAACAGACATCAAATTTTCTCATTTGCAGATTATTTCACTATCTCAAAATACCCCCAACAACTCAAAAACTTAAGCTCAAGGTCATGATCATAGACTTGCCTATTTGAAAGCCGGTGGGGGAAGATCACTACGCATGTGGAGACAGGACTTCGTTGGTGGTACAGTTGCTTATCAGTTGTATAACACATGTAAGAAAGGTAGGGAAAGACAAGGGTTCCCGTGGATTTCCATTTGGTTGCGGTATGATAAGCTAACTCTACATGTTATGCAGTTTAGGTTTTCCATGTTTTTGATATGTTTGGGCAAGCCTCGCTGCTGTACACCGTTTCACTGGCAGTAAGTAGACTCTGGGGGGCTCTCCCGGAGCCAAGACCATGTTTTGCAACTCAGGTTTGGGGGAGTTTTAGAACAGAGGCCAAATGTTAGTCTGTTGATGAAGCAAAAATAACTAACGTAATACTTTTTCACCCGGAGGAGGAAGCAACCATGTAAAAAAGGCCCTTATTTTCTTCAATAGCCAGAGGGCCAGACATGCTGCGGGCTGGGCTGCCCGGCCAGCCGCAAGCAGGTTGACCTGGTGTCTCTCCCGCCTCCGCGCAGGGCCCTCAGAAGCACCCAAGTGAGACTTGCGTGGTCCTTCCTGTTGAAGCTGTTCCACTTCGTATAAGTAATTTAGCGTTAATTAGAAGAGGACTAGTTTAGCATTCATTAAACATTAAATACTAATTGAGCGCCCGGGGAGAGCGCCGGCACCATTAGGCCGCGGAGTCATTCTCACGCCGCCCCGGCCGGGGACGGGGGCAGGCGGAGGGGGAGCAGTCTCGGCGTGGGGCCCACTTGCAGCCCGGG
>NW_008794211.1:4019196-4058815 GCF_000699145.1 Aptenodytes forsteri
ACGCTGGCGGGCGGTCGCGGCGTCTGCAGCAAAAAACAAGTTTAAAACGCGCCGAAGCAGCCTCCGTGCTGCCGAGAGGGACCCGCTCTGCTCGGGAGGGCTGGTCCGCCGAAGTAGGAGATACTCGCGGTGTTTTGAAATAGACATCTCAAAACAAGTATTCATCGTACCGGCATGTAAAAAGTGCTAGTACATTAAAATGCAGATATGCGCCGAAGCAGCCTCCGTGCTGCCGAGAGGGACCCGCTCTGCTCGGGAGGGCTGGTCCGCCGAAGTAGGAGATACTCGCGGTGTTTTGAAATAGACATCTCAAAACAAGTATTCATCGTACCGGCATGTAAAAAGTGCTAGTACATTAAAATGCAGATATGCATGTATACTCGGCAATGCTGTTGCGTGTTTCCTGTTTACCATGTTAATTAGAAGTTGTAAGGGAAAACTTCACCGAGAGTAATCCAGGGCAGTAATTGACCCAGTAATGCTCATTGAATGATGCAGTGGCTTTTATAGTTCTGGGTTTTCTAGCCCAAAACACAAGCCAAGTATTTATTGGACTTCATCAATGAGAAATGTGAGAAATGTATGAATTGTAATACAGCTTACGCCTCTGAAACTATTCTCTACCAGCACAAGTGTCAAAACTAACTCAGCCAGTACGGAGAGGAAAGTTAAACTCCCCACTCTTGTTTTTGTGAGGAAAATTTTGACCCAGCAGTTTGTCTCCGATCTTGCAGACGCCAGGATGCTTTCCTGTATTATTTTGGGTGATGTTAACTAATTCCGCAAAAGTTTGAGATTTGGGACATAAAATACTGGTATTGTAAGGCAAGATGAGCGTACTTGTAAACAAACACAGGCAAAAACATACTGAAAGATTTTGGGATTTTAATTGGTTTTTTGAGGGGTTTGTTTTTCTTGTTCTTTTTTGAGAGCTAGTATTGTTCAGTGAGCTGTTTTGTTCCCATTTACTGTGTCCTTTTAATTTATAGGTGGTGCTAATACAAACAAACATATTATAGAAACAATTTTGACATTAACTAAATGTATGTTTGTTTGTTTGTTTTTATAGTCCACCTCACAATTTCCAGATTCTTCCAGAGAAGAGAATAAAAAGAAACCAGTTTTGGAAAGACTTGGAAATTTGTTTGGCACAGGGAAAAGGAAAAATGTCAAAAGTTCACTAGAACACACTTCACATCGGAAAGGGGAGAGGTCAGTTTCCCCTCACAGAGCACAGCTGATATACTGTAGGCACATAAGGGAAGGATACGAAGCTCCTCAAGTACAGAAGCAAGTGAGAAACGTGAGTGCCATTTCTGAGACGCAGGAATATAATTTCAGTGGGGAAGCAGGACCGCTGTATCGTGATACCATTTCAGAATGGAGTAGCAGGGGAGTCTCTTCTGACAGCGAGTGGTCAGCAGATTGGAGCAGCAGCAGTGAAACCATTAAAAACTCTTTCTTTGAGAGTAGCCTGAATGTGGAAACCCTAGAACTGGAGAAAGAACCCATCACAGATATAAATAATTCCACAACTCCAGATTTCATAAAAAGCTTGAGAAATTTGTCTAGTGAAGACTTAGAAAAGAGTATCTTAAGCCACAAGCAGCTCGTGAACACGTGGGTGTCTGAGGAGTCTGGGCATGCAAAACCAAAGGATTTGCCATACGAGTTGGAATCTGTGGCGAGTGAGCACACACATTCTGCTAGAGTGTTAACAGTTGATATCTATCTAAGAAAAACAGACGAACTCCTTAATGAACCTGTGACTGTTGCATCAGAAGAAAGTTGTAGTGACTCGGACACAATGGATAAAAAATCTGCTAATAAAAGATCTGGAAAAAGGAGAAAATCTCAGTCATTTAGTGACGTTCCAAATGGAGAAAGAAACCAGACTGAGACTACTACAAGAGAAGAATCTGGTTTTGAGGATGATGTCCCTTCTGAGGTGTTTTCAGACAAGATAATGAACTCGGAAAGAAAAGCGAAGTCTCCTCAACAGACTCCTGAAAGGAATCCCTCTTCCCCGGGTAATAATCAGGACCTAAAAGCTGGATCTGCTCACAAAGGGGTATCTAAAACTGAAGCTGACAAAGGCAAGCAGCAGATCTCAAACACAACCCCTGCAAGGAGAAGATCATACAAAAAGAATCAGCCGGATGCTGTCCCCATTTCCCCTACTGGTTTGAAGGGTCAGGTAAAAGATTACTCCTCAAAAAGGCAACCTTCAGCATCACCAGAGATGACAATGACAAAAAGAACTTCGGTGGAAAAGGGCGCTATGCCTGTGGCTTTTGGGGAAGACACCTTGGAGTCTCCCAAACTTTCTTTGGCCAATAAGACAGAAGACACTGCTTTGGTGTTTGCTGAAGGCAGAAATGAGACCAAGGCAGTAAAACATGGGAATGGTTCAGATGGAAGAGCTTTCTTGCGTACTGATGGGATTAAAAATGGAGACCTGTGTATGTCAGCTGAGAGAGAGACAAATTCTGATTTTGACGGCTTGAAGCTGAAGAGTTTGGATAATTCCAGAACAGTCACGACAAAGATTAGCCTGTAAGTAACATAAACTAGTTTACCTTATCCCTGTAGCTGTAATTTTGCCTGTATCTGTGTTTAGGATTCTATAGGAACACTAGCTATGTATCTGTTATCTACCTAGGTTATTTTCAGTTAAGAACTGCCTTTTTTTAAATTTATCATAATTACAGTTACCACTTAACAAGCACTGTAGTTACATGTGTTAGAAAAATAATTCTTTTTTCCATTTTTTTATGGATAGGGAATTTCTTGGTATGTCAATTCCATTATATGGAATAATTTAACATACCTAAAAGCTGCTCTGTCGTCATCGTCAGTGCCCCTGTTGTCACTCAGATTAGCTCGGCTGTCATTGACCTTAATGTCGTTTTGCTGTCTGTAACCAACTGAGGATATGGTTGAAGATTTTGTATGTGAAAATCTTTGAATAAGGAATGTGTTCAAGTTGCCCTTTGAAACAACACAAGTTCTGCTATTACTTCATGAAGAAACGTAGGATGCAATGTAGAACTTGATCCTTCAAATGATGTGATAAATCACACTGCAGAAATTTGAATATGTATAGTTGCTTTCATAAATATGTGCAGGATGAATCATGTAAATTTTTATGCACATGAATAACCATGCATTTGCAGAATTATGCATATATTAGTTTGCAGGATTTGGTTTTACACTCAAAGAAATTGTCATCTGTCAAACAGAGGTGATCAGTGCTTTCCTTAGGATTATGAAGAAGTGGATGTGTTTATAACTTACACTGTAATCACTAGTATGAGACCAGCGATTGATTTCCTGGATTCTGTTACGTTCTTTTCTACAGTGAATCATTTAGTCCCATTCGTCATTTCTGTTGTTTGATTGTCATGGCTATGTACTATGCGCTATTGCTTTCCTCATTCTGGTACATTCATTTATAGGTGTCAGAGTAGGCCCACCCGAGGTACACAGAGTGTTCAGAATCACTGTTCAGTTGTGTTAGAGGGATGTGAAGGTTCAACATTATGGCTTAAGAAACACATGTTTCCAATTACACTTCCCACATCTGAGAAGCATAGAAGCATTAGGAACAACTTCGTTTGCATGATTTGTAATACTCTACATCTGAATTGTTCATTCATAACTGAATTAAAAACACCTAATACTGAAAATTGAATTGTGATATTTTTGTACGTGGTGATGCTTTGCCGTCTGGCAGTATAGCTCACAAGTCTTAAAATCTGAAGTTTTGTATCTTCACAACTTCATCGGAAAGGTAGCTTTCATATTTTTCTCTTTGTCACTGTCTTTAGTGATGATGAAGTTATAAATGCTTGCGTAGCTGGATTTTGTTTTTCTGGGTATCGGCTTGCTGTACAGTGAATTATCTTCTGCTGTACTCATGAAATAATTGACAAGTATCCCTTCTGACAGATTTAATTTTAATGAATAAACAGCCTGTTCTATTTCACCTGATTTTGTGGGGTGTGTGGCACTCTGTGTATTGACCTTATCTGCAGCTATAGGAACTTTAGCCCTGGGTGGGGATCGCCGTGTTGCATGCAAGGTTGCTGATGCATCTGATAGCTGTCATTGCACAGTACCACACAGTTTCTTTAGCCGGACAAATTGATACGGTCAGATTACCTGGTATAATCTGTCATCGTTTGTCAGAACACATGAACTATAAACCTGGATGTGGATTAAGCTGCTGTAAAATGGGAAAGAAAGAGATGGTGCCATTACTAGAAGGTGTGTTTTTGGTCTCTTGTTACTAGGAAAGAGATGGTGCCATTACTAGAAGAAGGTGTGTTTTTGGTCTCTTGTTACTGCTTTGAACTAGAAAACAGATAGCTTTTCCATTTTCAATTTTCCATTTTCCATTTTCAAAGGTTAAAAAACTATGGTTAGGTACTTCACATTAATCCCTTTCAGGTTGAAAAATACTCATTTACTCACAGACTCGTTTGCCTCCTATAAGTTGGACTTCATATAATCAAGGTCGTTTTCACTTAAAAATGCATAATGTCTCTTACTAATGACATTGTGCCAATTCTGGGAATCAAGTTTCTTTAGAAACAATTTTAAAAGAAGTTGGTTTTGCTGGTTCCCCGCAAGTAATGATAGCATTTTCTGTCTTTTCTCCTTTTATGTCTGTGTACTGGGCAACTTGGAAGTCACAGGATACTTTGCTTCTAGCTTTTGAAAGGGAAATCTATCAGGTTTGAGACTAAACTGAGGTTGATGGTACATCTTAATCAGCAAATAAAACCTCAGGCGGTAGTTACTTTGATGTGCGTAGCGGAAAACTTGGCTTCAGTTGTCATATTTGATGTTCAGACATGGTTTTGTAGTTGCCTTTGCATTTATGCCCATTTGTTGAATTACTCTGCTCTGTTAACATGCCATTTTTCTTTGCTCACCTCAATCTGATGTTTTGGCACCAATGTGTTTTGGCATCAGTTACGTGCTTTACATGGTCGTTTGGACAGTATGCTTCAACGATATGACTCACCTTCCATTTATGACTACACTGGGAGAAGTTTAACTGCTTGCTTCCACAGGTTAGCTGCAAGGTGTAGCCGAAGGGAAGGACATCAGTATTTCTCTTGTGCCTGCTTGTTCGTGGCATTGCAGATCAACGGTGGGTAGTAGGAATCAGCCACACTGGGCTGTTTGTAAGAAAGCGTTTGCACTGTTAAGTGAATCCATCTTTCAATGCGTTTCCCCCGTACTAGAGGGGGGACAATATCTCCTCCTTTTAAACAAGCTTAGAAACTTAGAAAACAAGTTCTTGCAATAAGGCACATCTTTTGGCTGTATTTAAAATCGGTATTTCTTAGTGTGGAAAAAAGTTGTAATGAAAAGATTAGTTAGAGGAGGCCAGCTGTAGTGGATGGAGCTCCAGGGCTGAGCTTTCTATTGCTCTTCGGTCTCAGCTGTTTTTCTGCTGCTGCTGCTTTGCAGAAAATACTGCAGAATGTAAAATACAAAGTGCTGAAGTGGTTGTTTCTGCGTAAATTTGCAAAGCTTGAAACTGTGCCTTTGAGGTGATAGCTGTTCATTTAAAACAAGTTTTAGGCGTGGCTGAGAACTGTCAGTGTTAACCATTAAACTTGCTTTTGTCAAGGCATACAGGGAGAGATGGATTTTATTAGCAAAATACGTGTTGTTATGTTGAAATGCACACAGTAGTGCAAGTGACAGGCTGACAAAAGGATAGTATGGAAATGAATCTGTTAAGATAACTAGGCCGTTAGCTGTACCTCTTGAAAATACAGGTAGAAGGAGAGGATAAGTACCTTTTTCTGATCAGAAAAGGACATGAAGGGTCCTGGTGAACAGCAAATTCAGCATGTGTCAGTAGTGCATCCTTGTAGCAGATAAAGGCTAAGCCTGTACTGGGCTACATTGGCAGGAGCGCAGCCAGCAGGTCAAAGGAGAAGATAGTTGGTGCTCATGAGGCTGCATCTGGGGCATTATATCAAATTGTACCCCTCCCTCCTCTTCCAACTCTCTTCTCCTGGTACAAGAGAGATGTTCACAAATTGGAATGAGTCCAGTGGTGAGCCATTAAGAAAGTGATGGCACTGGAGCATACCATGTATGAGGAGAAGCTGAAGCAGCTTGATTTGTTCAACTGAGAGGAGAGAAGGATATGGGTAGACCTCAATCATCTCTTGCTACCTATAGAGGTGTTATATAGAAGGCAGAGCCAAATTCGTCCCTGAGGTGTGCAGTGAAGGGACAATGGCCATGGTTACAAGATGCAACAGCAAAGTTTCAATGGGATATAAGGCAAAAATAATTCAGAGTGACAGTGGCTGACCTGCTGCAATGCTTCCCTAGTAAGGCTGTGAAATCTCAACCCTTGGAGATACTTAAACTTGGTCAGACAAAGCCTTCAGCAACTTGATCTAACTTTGAAGCTGTCCCTGTTTTAAGTAGGAGGTTGGACTAGCTGACCTTTAGAGGTCCCTTGCAACTTGTATTCATTTTCCAAAAAGAAAAATCATAGAATAATTTAACTTTGAAAAGTTTAGGAAAAACAGTCGTACTGCAAATGAAAAGTAGCGTCTAAATGTATTTAATTTTATGCTGTGTGATAGTTCTCACCCTGCCTTCCCCCTTTCAGGAATAATTTTTTTTTCTGTTTCTAGACTTAAATTTTCCAAGTGTGTTTTATTAGCACCTATCTGAAGTATGGCCAGTTGTTTTTAAGTTTACTATTTCCTTTTTTATTGATCACGTGTTCTTCGTAAGAGCCTTCCAGTTGTGAACCAATGTGAGCAGGCTGGTAGTTACAGTGAGCGCTTTCGGGAAGTCTTCTCCAAAAAGACATGGTGATTTTCAACAGTTGCTTTCTGTATAGATTCTTAGGTGGCTGATTTGGGGTTCCTTCTGTTATTTCAGTAAGTTTGTTCCTCATGCTTTTCCCAAGAAAAGAAGCTTGTACAATGGAGAGTCTTGCTTAGTAGGGTTTACTTCCTTACTTGGGCTGGATCTCTTGAGGAAGAGGAGAAAGGAGTGATCTCAGTTTTTGGGTTGTTCATGTTACCTCACTTGTACCTCACACTTCTTTCTTGGGCTAAAGAGCTGTCTGAGAGCTCAGTGAACACAGTTTGTGTAGGTAAAAAAGAAGAAAGCACTTAAATACCAGAATCATCCATTGATTGATAGAGCATTTGAGGCCCTGGAGGTTGTTGCTGCAAGCTAGTTTCTTTTATCTCCCACCATCGTCAGTTTTCATGTAGCGCAGTTTCTGCCTGTTCTCCCACTGCTGAGTGTCTCCGGATTCCTCTTTGGAGAAAAGGTCTGCCTTGGAGATGATGGTGGCCTCCTTGACACTCCTTATATCTGACTGATAAATTTTGAAGACACGTGCCCTGCATCTACACAGCTGTTCATACTGTTCCTGCAGTAGCAAGGGATGTGGACAAGTGATTTTTCCTGGATGTAGATATTCAGAGGAAGGAGGCTTAAAACTCTCAGCTGTGTGTCATCAGCCTTCTGCCACAGTGCATGAGTACTATGTGCTATGTACTTGTACATGCTTCTCTGTCCACTCTGACGGAGAAGTTTCTGTGTGTGTTTCCTAATTCAATTCTTGTAAAATCAGCAGGGTTAGTTTACACAATTTAAATTGTTAGCTGACTTTACCTGAAGGAAGTGGGAGAGTCCTCACATGTGGTGTTCGCTTAGCCAAGTGGTGATGCAGTGACTGGGGACAGTTACCTTTTCCACCAGCACTAATGAGGCCAGAAGAGGTCTTTCACTCGATTTAAGGTTGCTTCTGAAGTGTAAGGGCTGCAAAGAATCTGGGCAGCTGTCTTCAAAACTTGTTGGAGAGGTATATTCAAATGTTAACCAACTCATTATCACCTTAATGAATTGGGATTTGTTTTCTAAACTCTGTAGGGAATTGCATGCGTATAATTTATTCTGCCTATTCGCTATTAAATTTTAATGTCTGTCAGTCATAAGTAGTTAAGTTCTCTGCCTCAATTGCAGATGCTGTAGGCTGCTTTGTTTTTTGTTCTACTGAGCATTAGAGAACTATGTACATGTTTGAAATGTATTCTCCTTATTTAGTGTCTAATTTTTTTTGTCATTTGTATAGTTACTCCTTTTTTAGTTAATTCCTTTTGAGATGCCAAAATTTAAACTGAATATGACTATGGAAAATTTCATTATAATGTTACATTTTATTGTTTTGAAAATTGTTACAAGTCTTTTCAAGATTAATCAAAGATGTAACTCTGTATCACTTTGCCTCCTGTAGTCCAGCCAAACCGAAGAATGTAGAGCTGAATTTTAAAGCACCTACGAATCAAGACAGTTCAGAAAGTGAGCAGGATACTCTTGAAAAACCAGTTAATAAAACTAACAGCAACATTGCCAACAAAATTTCCTTGTTTGAAAATAAATGTGCTAACCAGAGCCAGAGGCCTGCTGACATCCCTGCTTCAAAAAATAGTACTGTACCAAGCACATTTGTTGGCAGAGCAAAGCTGAAATTTGGAAAACAACCTAAGGAAAGTGAACAGCCTGATAAAACGTTAAATAAGCAAAGCAGTCGCCAGAAGTTATTTGAGAATGGCACACCAGAGAAAGAAAGCACTGCGGAATTAAAAGGCAAAAATGAAGAAGGCTCTGCCTCTTATGAGGATATTGGGAAGACAACAGAACTTAAAGTAAAAGCTGCAATATCTCTTTTTAACCAAAACAGCAAAATTGATGCTAGTAGCGTCTCCCTGAAGCAACCTGATCCAGAATTAACCACAGCTAAAAAAGAAAGTTCACCGTTTAAACTGTCTTTGCACTCACCTAGTAAAAGTGAAAATGTTCAAGATACTTCCTACCAAAGAAATAACACAAGCTCAGAATTCCACAGAAATGAAGAAAAGATGCTGCCAAACACAGAGGTTATATCACCTTGCAATGATGATAAATATCCTCTACCATCTCATCAGGTTTCTAGATCAGAATTTAAGAAGATGGAGAATGGAGATAAAAAGGCAAAGCCGGGAGTTTTGAGCTTTGCAGCACTGCAGCATGAGGACAGCAGTCAAGATAGTATATTGATATCAGAGCACAACCTCAATACACAAAAGAGCCCAGGCAAAACCTGCAATGGGCCTGCTGAAGAGGATAGCGTTTTTGATTCTCCATCCGACATGAAGAAGTTTGCTGAAACAATAAAAAACTTGGACAGCTCAGTTTGTTTACCCCAGAAAAAGAAGAGGTCAAAGCTTCCCAAGTCCCCGGCACCCCACTTTGCAATGCCTCCCATTCATGAAGACAACTTAGAGAAAGTATTTGATCCTAGCGTATTTACTTTTGGTTTGGGACTGAGGAGGGAAAAAACACAGGATCTGTTACCGGCCCAACAAATTAAAATGCAAAGCCTGGAAACGATAGCCAGAGTCAGGCCCAAGCGTGCATCGACAGAGCAAAGTATCATATTCAAAGCCCTGCAATCATGTAATAGAGAAGAACCTGCCTTTACTCAGGAAATAAATGGAAAAGAGAACATGGATGGTACAGATGGTGAAATTAAGAGATCCCGGCTTGAAAAAAGCTCCCTCTTCTCAAGCTTGCTGTCTTCCACATCTAAAGAAAAGTTTTTTAATCCTTCTGTCGCCTCAGTAAATAACACCTCAACAGCTTTTACAACTGACTCCTCAGGGATGCCTCCTTTACAGCAGGATGCTTCTGGGCCATTCGGCATGCCTCAAAAATCTGAGGTAATAAAGATCATTCATGAAATACAACCATGTTTGTCTACCTGCTGAATGACTTAATTTTGATTTTGCAATTCAGTCTCTTTCAGATATGAAGTTTCCAAGTTTTGTGGAGAAGTACATGCAAGCAGATAGTGCAAAAAAAGAACTAAGTTTACAAATGCCCAACTATGGGAACCCTGAGAAAAGTTTTTCCAGCTGGTTAGGGACAAGCAGATATGAATCAAATGTCCCCACTGGTTTATTAGATGTGGATGTAAGTATTGTGTTGTTTAAAATCTGCCTAGAAGGTTATCCAGCTTTTGTATTTTTATAGATGATATGCATACATTGTTTTGTTTCCTCTCTTAGGGACATACATAGATTACAAATACACAGAGGTGAATGTAGGTATGGTACCAGTTTAATCTGATGTTGGCTACACAGGAAAATGAGATGGCATCTATTAACATGATTATGTTTCTTCATGGTGCCCTTATTTTGAGACTCTTCACAAATACGAATTTAAAGTGTATGTTTGAATATGTCTTCATACTTGATTTTGTGTTATTTTGAAACAAATCTCATGCTAACTTCACTTTTTGTTGTAAATTAGTAGAATGCTTTCTGTGAACTTCAGAAAACTTGTGCCTGCTTCTTCTGTTGACAGTAATCTCTCTCCTCTTCCAGCAAGACATTCAGCCATTGCACTGTTAAATGAGTAACAGGCCAAACTTTTTTTGGCCCTCTGTTTTTGTTCCCAGTATTCCCATGTATTTGATAGAGAATATATATTCTTTAAGGACACTTTAAGAAGTGGATAGTAGTGATTATTGAAAGTGCTGCTACAGTGGAGGGCTGTTCCTTTGTCTGATTATGAGCATCTGTTCATCATGGGTGAAGGCAGACCTGTGTTTTCCTTTTGAGGCAACTTTACCCTAATGTGGCAGAACTTTATAATTTCTGTTTTCAAAATGATGAACCAATGTCCTATAGTATCTGCTATTTCTGTTGATGTGGGCCCTTACTGTTACCTGAGAGGAAAATGAAAATCAGGAGGTCTAAGAACTGTGGGAAGGAATACGTTCTCCAAAGTTTAATAGCCGCGTTAATGTGATCTGTGGAATTGAAGCAGCATATAAGAAGTTTGAGAAATACTTTTCCAAAGCTAATGGTTATCTGCTGTTACAGTTCTACTAAAAGGGGTGGGGGAGTAGTAGAAGTAACTGCTTTCTTCTTCACCTTGCAGAAGGAAATAATCCATGCTACCTTGCAATTTTGAGGATGTAGATTTTTCTCTCATGGGAAGTTTTTTAATTAGTGTGGGGATGAAAATTAGGGGGTTTATTTGCAGTGGTGTAGACTTATGCTGCCAGTTAAAGAGGCTTTCTTACTCTGGATGGTCCTGCTTGGATTTCAAAACCTGAGTTTAAATCTAAATCACTAGTACTGATTTTTTTTTTTTTTTTTTTTGCTACTTAAACTGTTGTCCCTGAGTAGGTTTCAATTTTTCAGTAGAGTGTGGAGGCCTGATACGGCAAGGGGTTAAGTACACACTGCTCTTGAGAGAAGCCTGTTAGGCTCTGTAGGGTTCTGGGACTTTTGCAGCACTGTTGCTGGCTCTGAAGTGTCTTGCTCAAGTTAGACAGGAACTGAGAATGTTTGTATGATGTGTACCTACTGTGCATCTTCCACTGACTAAGAAAATGATGATGCAATGGCTAATGGGTAATGTGAAGGAAAAGAGTAAGGGCAGCCCAAAACAATGACTTTGGCATTCCGTAAAACACAGAGCAAGTTCTAACTGGAATTGAAGCACAGGCTAAAAAACCAGGCATGCTTCAGCATGTCTTGATGATGCCTACAAAAATCTGATGGTGCTTAGGAACTCTGTCCTGAGACCACTGCCTGCCCTGTGGGCTGACTAATGTGCTCTCATTAGTTCCTTGCACGTGTTGCTGGCTATCTTAGGCTGCAACCTATTTAGGGGCAGGATCTGTTTGGGTTTTTTTGTTTGTATGAATAGTTCCTAGAAGAGCGGGACCCTGTCCCAGAATGAGCACTTCTGTCCTTGCTAGGAAACCAAATGCATAATTGCAACGCTTGCTTTATTTGTTTTAAGATGATGTGATGCAACCACGACTTTCCCATATATTCTATATCGTATAATTTACCACTGACTTCAACACGTTTTAGATTTTGTGTACCTCAATGTGTTTTATTTGTTCTCGGCATTTTTAGTCTATCACTGATTGGCACAGTCTCTCATGCTTTTTGAAGAAACCTATCTTGTTCCAAAGTGTTAAGCACAAAATTGATTATGCTAATTAGCTCATACATGTATATGCCATCATGCCTTCTCAGTCTTTTCATATATTCCTTCAAAATTATTTCATGCTTTATGGTTACCAGACATTTAAACTTTCATTTATATATTTATCACTGTTGGGCATGTACTTTATTAATGCCAGTTTTTTAAGTAGTCTTCTGGTGTGAAACTCCTGGAATATATAGGAAGCTGATCAGAAGGATTTTAAAGCATTTCAAGTCTGAGGTTAGTTGGCTTCAGTGAGATGATCGTTCAGAGTTTAAAAAAAAAAAAGGGTGTAAATTTGTACATTTGTGGCAAGATACTGCTCTTCAGGAGGAAGAAGGAATTGAAGCAATAGGTAGATGAAGTGTTATGAGCTTTTTACTATTCAGACTAACTTTTATTTTGCTTCACTACCTCTTTTTTTTATAGCTGAGCATCTTTATTGAATACGTTTTTAGTTTGGAGGGTTTTTGTGACTTTTCTCTCCCACTGTCTATTAGGCACTTTCAAGAAATGGACAAAGTAAAATCAATCCCAGACCTGGCAAGGTAAGATCAATTTTATTATCTTTACTGTTCCTCTCTGTATTTAAAGCATAGCAAGATAGAATTATACGTTGTTGGTGTTTGGTGTTTTTTTTTTTTTTTAACACAGCTGGTGATATACTGTGAATCAGACTATCAAAAAAATGGTATTGAAGTTTTCCATGATGTTCTGGATTGCAGTTCTTGGGTTCTGTCACCAACAATTTTAGTTAAAGTCATCAGAGGATGGTAAGACATTAATTTTTACTCTTTATTATTGGTCTATCCAAAAATCTTTTGAAACAGAAGCAGCATGTAATTCACAGTAAGTCTGCCTTGCAAATGGCAATGTAAAGTAGACACCTATGAGCAAGAAGTGTGGCATTTTATCTCTGCAATAGGAAGTTCTGGGCTGGGAAACTTATTTTGCTGACAGATTGAGTGAGTGTTACCACCTGGAGGGGTGCAACATTTCACCGGGCATAGGCGTGGGATGAAATGACAGATTCTGTCCAGCTATGCTGCCCTTTGACTCCTCTCCCCTTTATGGGTTCTTGCATAGTATTTGGATGGGGCTAAAAGGCTAGCAAAGGATTTCAAAGCCAGGTCTGACATGGGTTTGGATGCAGAAGATTAATTCCATGTCCAAAGGTATAAGGTGGTACTGTAGAGATAAGTGACTGTTTCTCTGATAAGTGCAAAGGGAATTTTTCTCTGAAAGCTAGATTGCCTAAAAGTAATTCAAAACAAGTTCATCTCCTACATTCTTCGTAGCATTAACAGAACAGCCATTATTAGTGTGGATAGCATGGCAAGTTAAGTTGTGGCCAGGCTATAATACAGTCAAATAGCAGGTTCTCAAAAGTAATGGTCTGATAGTAAGCTGCAGAAACAAGGGCTAGCTGCAATAGGAGGTACTGGGAAGCACACTGATCGCTGTTTAGCGTCAGAAAACTGGAATGAGAATCTTTTGATCTGTGTGAACCAGGTCATCTTTTCCAGCATGGACTAGGGGACTGTGTTTCCCCACCTCCCCCCTCCAGGGGGGGAGAGAGAACTCCAGGGGAGGGTTTTGTATTTGCACTGAGAACTCCAGGGGAGGGTTTTGTATTTGCAGATGGATATAGTTTTTTATCTAGTTATATATTCAAACCTGCCATTAAAAATAAAGTTGTGCTTGTCTTCTGAGTAGTCTTATCATCCTTTGGCACATCTATACCAGCCCCTGTGGAACTCCAGGCTGCTGTTCGCAGGATCCAAGTAGCTTGTTTGTTTATATATGATGCAGCAGTCTGCAGTGTCAACATTTTTTGACCTACAGATTGGTTCTGATTAGTATCTCATGCAAAAGTCTGGTATTCATAGACAGTAGTCTTGCTGCCCCAAATCATCAATTTAAAAAGGTGGAGGAGTTTTTGATGAAATGACAGAGTCAGCAGTAGGCACCTTTGTTTTTATCATTGCTTTTAAAAGTATCACAGAGACCAGAAATGGCTTGCATCAGCAGTGTTGGGCAGATAAGCTGTATTGGGGTGGCGGGAAGGGTCTGGAAATAACACTTCTTGTGAAAGGAGTTGTTAAATGGGAGCATGATTTTTGCAACTCACGCTTGATAAAGCACCATTAAAAATGAGAATTTTTAATTTTAAGCTGGATACTCTATGAGAAACCAAATTTTGAAGGCCCCTCTATTCCCCTGGAAGAAGGAGAGCTGGAACTCCCAGATATTTGGGGTGCAGGTACTTCTGAAGAGCAAAATGAATGCAAATCTCTAAAGCCTGCAGTGATTGGTTCAATAAGGCATGTTGTTAAGGCAAGTAAATAAAATTTTGTACAGATCTTAATATTTAGTGATGTTTTATACTGATACAAAGTGTGATTGGTGTATTAGGACACAAGTGTAACATGAATTATAAATGCATGAAACAATCTTCCATGTTGAATTTCTTGTTTAATCACAAAATAAATGTGGGGGCATTTGCACAATGGGGATTTTGGTAACGTCCACTGGAAGGAAGAAAACTTAGTGGTTTTTTTATTAGAATAGCCTCCAAAATGCTATGTACAGCATATGCTTTTCAGCCTGGTCAATCTCTCAGGAAAAACATCCCAGAAAACCATCAGTAATTCCACAGACTCATATTTTCAAAAGGGGGGGGTGGGGTGTGGTGTGTTGTTTTTGTTTTTAATATAAACCAAATTTATATACAACAGGAACTTCAGTGTCAAACACCAAACCTTGTTTGAAACTCAATAAAATAGCCCTGTAAGCGCAATCTTATTGGGGAGTTTCGCATGCGGTGGAACAGCCTTCCTACATGCACTTTTAACCTATCATTAAGTAGTTACCTTTGCAGGTTGTCAAAACAAGCATGAGCTATAAAGTTACTTGACTAGGAAAGGAAAAAGGAGGAATATATATTGCTTGTAACTACAATTCTTGTTTAAATTGCAGTTCTCTTCAAGAATGGCTTGCTTGGTGTTATCTTAGGGTTTAATTTGCTGGAGGAGATGTTAACCGATGAAAGAAGATGATGCATTCCTGCCTAGATGGCAGAAAGTAAACAATGTAAATGCTGGTTAGAGATTGACTGACTGTCTTGGTCCAAAGAGAGACAGGCAAACTGGCCTAGTTATACTTTTATTATAGGCATCTAACAGCAGTAGTAATTGACAAGGGGGGAAATGACTTAAACAGGTGTTTCAAAGCTGATTTAGTTATCCACATTAATTACAGAACTCGCAGCACAGATTAAGTAATTATGGCAATCTTCATTTTTCAGGATTACAGGGTTTGCCAAATTGATTTGTATACAGAACCTGAAGGGTTAGGAATCGTGACTTCCTTTTTTGACGACACTGAAGAAACAGGGGTGTTCGGCACCACTCAGAAGACTTGTTCTGTCAAAGTACACTGGGGCATGTAAGTGCGTACTTCTGTATGAACGTGTACTGCTATGAAAGGAATTTGTTTTAAACCATTGGTTACACCTATCAGACATGCAAGCAGGCTGTATTTATTCTAGTCCTATATTTTGGTAGTATTTGTTGACAGTAGCATTAGTACATCACTGTAATGCTTCACCCTTGGAGAGGCTGACCTCTTAAAATGTTTTGTTAGAGCCAGTTTTTCTTCTGCTTGCATGTAAAGACAGAGTAACCCTTGTGTATTTGTAGCAAAGGAATGAGTTTGCCTCTCCTGCTCTTTCTCATTCAGGCAAACTTTTCATAAGTGAGAGTGGGGGGATGAACTGTTATGATAAGACCACATTTCCTACTTGGTTTCCTCTAAACTTGCAATCACTGTACTAAAAGAAGAAAATTTTGAAGCCTTTGTGTTACAAAATAAGACATAGTGTCATGTCTGGACTCTGGAAAGCATTCTTGTATTTCGCAGTGCATTTTAATCAGTGTTTTTATGGTGATGTTTAGGACATGTATGTTATGTCACCTGAAAATATCTAGCCATCTGAGTTAGGAGTGTAATGTATGTCATGAACTAAGCAAGCTTTTCTGGGAAAGGAAACCTCTAAGGAACAATCCAGACACTGTACCAATGGTAGTTTTGATAACTTAATAAACAAACTTGTAAATTGGTACTGAAAATATGCCTCAAACTGGTACTGGGAAAAGTATGCAGAAGAGGGAGGCTGCTTTTGGAAAAAGGGAGAGAGTGGAACGACTTTCAATGGTGTTGGGTCCTGCAGAACATTTTACAGGGTGTACAGACCTTGATTGTTACCTGTTGGCCGTGTTGTGTTTGGGCACTGAGAGCATTTGCCTGCTGTAAATGGCCTATTTAACTATCAAAAACTGCCCAACTAAAGACAAGTGTTACATACCACTGCAAAGAGGTATTCAAATATGCCACATGATGGATGGAGCATTTTAGTTGTTAGGTAAAGGGTATTTTCTCTGATTAAATCTTTACACCTTGATTTGGGGAAAAAATGAAGCACTCGGGTATATAGGGAAATTTTAAGATGTCCAAGTAGTTGGTTTTCTGACAGGAGGTTATTTCTGTTGAACTGCAAGCTTAATCCAAATTACATGTATGCCAAGAGTAATGAAATCAGATATGTTATTTGGAGGTTGATTATAAATTTACTTCATCTACCTCTCCACTTTATTTCTGTCCCTCACTTAAAAGCATTCTGTGAATAGTGAAATTACAAACTTTTTGGAAAGGAAGCAGAGCCTGTGCACATCTCAGACTGGTCCTTATTTTGCATCAGTGTGACAGCGTTTTTTGCACTAAATCTGTGTAAACTCTTGCAGTCTTAATTTCTCTGTTGCATTTGGATCCCTCGAGGGAAGGCAGACTAATATTTGCACCAGGAAGCAAAATAGACAGTTGAAAAATAATTTTTCTCAGATGTCAGTTCATTAGTCCAGTGTAGTAAGAAGTCGCTTCTGCTAATTGCTTGCATGAGAAATTCAGTAAATTGTTGCTGCTTTTTTTGCATGTTGCAGGGTTTTTTCTTTCCTTTAGTTTACAGGCATGACATAGTTTACTGTATTGGCAGTTGAGGGAGGATCTGATTTTGAGTCATCTTGCCATGTGGGTGTGGTTGTATCTTTGTAAGATTTCCCAGTGTTAGTGCTTAATTATTGTTTACTAAAAGCTGCCAACAAAAATGAGTCAATGCACCTTTATCTTCTGATTGTACTCTCTCCTTGGTCTTCCATGTGTTTAAATTCTTGCAGTGAAGTTGAGGGCTTACTGAACAGTGCGACTACAGGACACACAATATATCAAACATTCGGCTATAGACAGCAATAAAACTAAAGATCCTTGTTTGTTTCTCAGAACTGTATGTCTGCAATGAAACTATACCAACTTGTGCCAGTTTACATCAGCTTGGTATCTGCCTTTTAAGCATGGTAGGGTGATGGATTATTTTAACATCTTTCTGATATCACCAGACTTATACATTGCGATCCTTGCATGATTAAAGGGTTGGCTGCATAAAGTCTTCCTGTTTAGTATGTGTTTTATACTGCTCCATGCTGCACTTCTGAGAGATCAGTAAATTTAACTGGAAGAAATACATTGCCATCCTTATGCAGAGATCAGCAGTACATGTCTTTTTTTCCAGTAAGTGATTACTGGCTAAGATTTTCTTGAAAAAGCTTTGAAAAAATACTGTTGCTGTCCCAATTAGGAATTTTGAAAGTTATGTCTTTCAAAGCAGATTTATTAGCATATACAAACCATGAGGAAGTAGATTTCTAAGGAGTTGTCACGTTTTTCTATGTATTAGTAAATAATACAAGTTTAGAATTCTCTATTGAACAGACTTTGCAACAAATCCAAGTCTAGGTTAGTAGAGGTCTTTCAACTTCTTGAAAATTGGTTCTGCATATTTTAAAACTATTATAAAAATAATGCAGAGTAACTTTAAGTCTTGAAACTTCAGTCTAAAACTTTGGGTTGCCCTCAGATAAGACAGAGTCAAATTCTTAACTGTCTGTTCATTGTACTGATTTATTATATTTTTCTTAGCCTGTTCAAACAAAACACATGCATTATTGGTGGTTCCTGCACAGGTACAGAAGTTTGCCAGTATGCCACCTTGTAGTTGGCAATTCTGATGGTAAAGAAACAAAGTTTTATTAAGGGTACAATGATGTCTTTTCTAAAGTAAGCATATTGTCTTGTTCTTTACTGTTCAGAAATGTTCTGGGGTTTTTATCTTTTGCTTTCCTCCCCCCCACCCCCAGATGGCTAATTTATGAAGAACCTGGTTTCCAGGGAGTCCCTTTAATGTTGGAGCCTGGTGAATATCCTAATTTAGCATTCTGGGAGAAGAAGGAAGCCTACATTAGGTCCATGAGGCCCTTGAAAATGGTAAAAAACACTGTTACAACTTGCAAGTTACGTGACCTATGTTTATGTGTTAGAAATAATGTGTTAAGGTGGCTAGATTTTTCAAGACTCGCGAAAATGTAACTCTTAAAAACCAAAATTTTTAGTCTATAGAATTCTTGAACTTTCAACATTTGATTGCATCCATTTCTGCCTTTAATCTCTCTTCTTACTTTCACTTCTGTTCTTCAAGGAAGGTTTCATCTTAACTCTCTCTTTTTGTGAAGAGTTTATGACTCTTACAGTTGCCTGTAAGTTGTCTCAGTATAGACAACTTATTATTTTCTTTTTTTTAACAGGGTGGTCGCAAAGTTGAATTCAGTGGAGAGCCAAAGGTAAAAGTCAATATTTATTTGATTGTCCAAAGGTATTTTATAACACATGGGGTAGACAAATATATCGTGATTGTGTACTAACGACTGATGGTTTAGTGGCTAGTCGTACTGTATGTGACCACACCGTGAAACTGCAATTTCTGTCACGTTTATGCATCCATCACATACATCTATGACAGTATTACCAGCTATCTGGATAATGCAGATGGGTAATGAACATTCAAGCCCTTGAATTGTTGCATCTCTAAGGGAATGACCTCTTGAAGAGAATAGAGAGATCCCACTGATTAGTTTCATAATCTTGCCTTCTCCCGCTATGTGCCCATGCAAAAGACATTGTCTGTTGTCAGAATTTATCATGCTCTCTGCAACTTTTCTTTTACTTCATTTCCGCTACAGGTAATCATTTATGAGAAGCCTTTCTTTGAAGGGAGACATTTGGAAATAGAATCAGAGATCTTTATGCTTGATGACAAGGAATCAGAAGAAAAGACAAGACTTCCACTTGCATCAGTGGGATCCATGAAAGTGCTAGGAGGAGTGTAAGTGTGGGAAGACACCAGCAATATTTCCCATTCAGCTGAAGTAGTAACTCCATAGGCTGGAAATTGCAGTGGACAAATTCAGTACCGGTTTATTTTCTCTGTTTTCCTAGTTTTTGGGTTTAGATATATGCCTGGGTTAAATTTGCAAATAGTCACAGCAAAAGAACAAATTTCACACATCTGTATCTGCTCCATAACAACATGGAGTGGCAGGCAGTTGTCGATTTTCACACGCAGACTCTGTTGTTGTTTAGTTGGGTCGCTTATGAGAAGCCTGGGTTTGAAGGCCATCAGTACTTGCTGGAAGAAGGAGCGTATCGGGATTGGACAGACTGGGGTGGCTATGACGAAGAGTTGAAATCTCTCCGACCGATTGCTGGTGTAAGTTCCAAGCACATGTAGTAGGCATCTCCTGAGTGCACCGAGACGTCATGTTGCATTTTCCTTATGATGCTTCTCTTTGTTTTAACAGGACTTCACAGGCTCCCATATGATAATGTACAGTGAAAAAGACTTTGGATCAAAGGGTTCCAATATTAATGTGTTAGGAATTATTTCCAATTTGAAAGACACTGGCTATGGGCTGAGGACACAATCCATAAATGTGCTAAGTGGCGTGTAAGTGATATTTTTAATCACCGTTCAAGTGTATTTGCAGATGTTTTTCAGCACTCTGACTTCTAATGTCTGTGTGGAGTCTTCACATAAATTTTTCTGCCCTTGACTGCAGAATGTGAAGAGTAAAGTTTTTGTGAGTATGTACAGTAAATCGGTTTTCTTCTCATGATAAGATCAGATGGTGCCAGGAAATGTTGACTTACTGATACACAAAGTATGAAAGTATGACATGACATTTCATCAGAGAGGTAGAAATAGCTTGTTCTTGTGGCTGTATTTTTTTTTTTTAAAGTGTTTCAACAGCAAAATTGTTATGGAACTAATTTCCAGTTTTAAAACTAATTTCCAGGCTTCTTGGGTTTGATCAGAGGCAAATTCCTTGCTCTTTCTCTCAGTTGTGTGTAAAATGGAGATAACTCTTACCATGCTCACTAATACATTCTGATATTAAGGAGACTTTAACTGTTCTGAAAAGTAACATTGCTTTTGCAGTGAATCCTATAGGTTAATAGTTTTTCAGTACTGTGGCGTTGGGTTTTTTTATTGGTTTTTCTTTTGATTCCCAAAACTTTGCATTGGCATGGCCATTAACGACTCTTACTCTTTGTGCCACATGTGTTGTCACATGCAGTTGGTAAGTTGATAGACTTTGCTGTTTGATTTGTTCAGTACATCAATTACAGATTGAGTTTCACAGCCTTGCAGACTGCATCAAAGTATTTTGGAAATACAAACAAGTATTAGCAATCCTGTCTCCAAATATACAAAATTACTTAAAGTAGTAGAACCAAAAGAGTACGAGACGTACAGTCTCTCTCCCTGCCTGGTGTGCAGGTGACTTGCTGAAAGCTCTGCCTTACCCAGCCACACCCTAAATCTTTGTGTGTTATTGGTGTGATATCTCTGCAAGTTTTGTCTGGATAAAGATCACAGAATCAAGCTCCGTGCATTCCAGAGGAATGCTTTTAATTTTTATATTAATATGGTGCAACAGCAGGTTTTTTTCTGCGTGGTGACCTTTGAAGCCACTGTGCCCTTTTGTCTTCTGTAATATGCAAGGGAGATTCATGGGGAAAGAGTCACCTCTGAAGCTTGGGAAACAAATTGTGGGTTACCTATCATGCCATTTGTGTATTTGTTCTAGTAAATGTCTGTTGCAGCTGAGATAGGAATCATACCTGAGTTTGAGTATTCTAGTAATTGAGTGACTCTAATACTCTGACAGTAAAGGCGGCTAGAAGTCATTACAAACAAAACTCTTGTCCCATAGACTCTGCTGCTGCTCCTGTAATCTCACCTTGTAGTCTCTTAAAGATGTAATTTGTAGGAATAAGCTTTTTAAAAATTTAGGTGCATTGTTCATAACAGGTGACTAGCACTCAACTCTTAAGTCTTGTACAACCCTTTTGTTTCCAAAGAGGTTGTGAGCGTTTGGGGGTTTTGTGGTGGTGTTTTTACTAGATGCTAATGTGTCAGGAAGGTTGAATGATTCATGTTAAGTCATGCTTGGTAGTAAAATGCTTTATTTTAAGTGTTAAGTAACTGTTCAGGTAGAAAATTTTTATATCTTTCCTTCCAGGAAATCAGTCATAGTGATGAATAATCCATTGAGCAATTTCCTGAGCTGTTTAGACTGTAATGTAGATGATGGCATAGTGAACCGTGACAGATTCAGTAAAAGCTTGTCATAATATTTTGAAGCAACCTTCCTGGTATCATATTGAAAATGCTTCATTAAAAAAAAAAAAAAAGTAAAAAAGCTAAGAAGCCCTGAACCTTTCATAGCAATTTATTAACTACAGGTATCTGGGGTGTGCAGTTATAGCAGTAACAGATAACAGATGATCTGTATTTCCCACATAATTAATTTGATTGCTCTGTAATTTAAAGGGTATATCAAAGAAAAGAAAGCCTGACACTGCAGTGCACAGATACTACTGAACAAGCTCTAAGCTAAACTGCATCTCTAAACTGTATGCTGAAGACAGCCCAGCTCTGCATTTGGGGAGTGAATATTCCATTTTGGGGTGATTGAGTGCTAGCTGCATTAAATTTTTCAGCTATTATATTTCTGAAGAATGTTTCCAAGCAGTATTTTAACGTCCTTGCTAAATCCATTGTAAAGACATCTCGAAAAAAATATCCTAAGGTGATGAGGATTGACTTTGAAAATGTTTTGCTCTTAAGCATTCTTCAGAGATTGGCCAAGCATAAAATCCAGGATATTTTATTCTTCTGACGTTGAGGTGGGGAAAGTAATCCAGGCTGCCTGAAAATAGGAGAGGCATTTCTTCTTTTAAGTAGGGTTTGATCTTTACTTCCAAATTGGCAGAATTGTAAGCGGTGGAAAATGGAAGTTTTACTAGCAACAGGTAACACCCTTTACAAGTTTAAGCAAGTACTAAAATCAACTGTTGTGCAATTTTGATTTCCTCTCTGCTTAAAAACTCTTCAAGCTTATATTTAATAGTGATCAAAATCACAGGAATTGCATGTTTGAAATGTGCCTTTTCTTTATCCATAAACACACCAAACTTTTGCCAAAAATACTGAAAAAGCCCCTGTCTTTTAGTTGATCCTTTTTGAACTTGGTGGAAGAACTTTTCCAGATTTTTTTTTTTTTTTTTTTTACGTAGGTGTTTGTTTTACTGTGGTCCTGTAATCAGCCTGGTTTTCCCCTAATTTTCCAGTAATTAGTCCGCAGTGCAGATTTGGCTGCTTCTAGTGTACGTATAGACAGTAGTAGTAAGGAAATCATTAGGTGATGAGCAATTCATAGGAGCCAGAATGTAGTAAATTTAATCTAGATGGGTGAAACTAAAGAGGCATGAGGTACAAGAACAAACCTCCACTGGGAGCTGAAAAGTGCAAGAGCCCTTGGGTACCCTGTGGGAGAACATTTTAAAATAAGCTTCCACTTCTCTCCATCTCTGAACTGAGCTGAACTGAAGTTTGAAAAAACCTTTCAAGGAGCCATGAAATTAAAGTTCGCAGGTCCCTGGGATACTAGGAATCAGAAGCATGAAGGGGTATGATAAAGAACCTGTGTTCTCTCATATAACCAAATTTTTATTACCTCATCCTCTGTTAATCATGCTACAAATCTGCAAGTGCCAGTTAACTTCCTGGCCCCTCGTGGTCTATCTGATTCACACCTATAGGCCAATTTAACCCCATTGTCTCCATGTAGCATTTAAGCTTTAAAGATTGTGGATTCTATTTCAGACCTGAAGGAGTGCTTCTGTGCCTGAAAGCTTACTTGTAAAAACTATGGCATTTAGGTTAATGAAGGTATCGCCATTTCTTCCGTAGCTGAGAAGGAAGGTCCTTCTGGGACTTAGGTATATCTGTCCTATCCTAAAATGAGTCCGAGCAATGCAAAAAGGGGGATTACCCCTCTCAGCTAATGCTAGAAAGAGCATATGTGATGAGAAATGGCCAATGTTTTAAAAGATGAAGTTAGGTAAGATGAATCCTGGGCTAACCATGGGCAAAGCTGATTTTTGCCAAGTTACTTGTGTCTGGGTTCTTTTCTTGGCTGTTCTTCCACACCCTGTTAGGAGCTGTGCTTCCTAAACATCATATATAGAAGGCTTTGGGGAAAGATACTGTGCATGTAATAGTACTAACAATGTATAAACAACGCTTTTCTCTACATCTCTGGTTCCAGGGGCATGGATGGTGCAAAGGAGTGAAGGTCTCCAGCGCCACCTTGCCAGCAACCTGGGATAAGGCTGTTGCTCAGCCTAACTAAGGCAATTTGTAGGGCTGGGGGTTACAAAAACTGTTGTGTTAGGAGAACTCGCTCCCTGTGGGGCAGGGTGGTTGTTGCCATGCCGCAGAGCAGTACTTCAGTTTTTGTGGTGCCTGGCAGATGGGATGTGACTCTGTTGCTCAGATATGGAGGTGATGTCTTGCTCTCCAGGCCTTTCTGTTAAGTCAGAAGTTGGATTAAGGCAGTGCTCCTTCCCAGGGATAGTCTTGAGGTCTCACAGGTTTAGCTGGTACTGAATTCGGCTGCCTGTCCTTGATGATGTTATTACTACTCTCAGCAGCTTGTGTGGGCTTCTGAATGAAGTGGAAAAGCACAAGTGTTTCACCAATAAGCCCTGACTCTAGAAACTCTAACTGTGTGGGCTGAGTTGCATGGGAGAGTGGTATTTACTTATTTAAATCCCATTGATTTCAACATAAACATGTGCAAGTGAGATACATTGATTACTTCTGTATTTAGGCTTCTTTTTAGATAGGGGAAACAAAATTACTGCTATCAAGAGGTTCTTAGGAGGCATCTGGTATGTTTTATCGTTCACTTAATATTGGAAACACTTGTTTGCATAGATGTCAATCAAGTTAAACTGTCATGCACTGTAGTTGTACCCTGGCATTTGTGCATTGGAAAATCTAATGAACATCTGCTGAAGAAATTGGTTAAGGAAACCTCATTTTCACAGCTTTTGGTATATGTGGCATACAGGTATAGACACTCCTGAGACATTTGAACTGTCTGCTCAATTTATTGTACATACCGATGTCTCTTTGATGAATTAGTATGAGGTGATTTTGAAATGTGCCTTGAAATATGCCTGAAGTAATTAGTGCATAACAAGTTAGAATAATTGATTATATTTGAGGCAAACCAAGAGATGTGAATAGTGATAAATGTGGATCACTATATGAGTGTTTACCATGGACAAGTAATACCAAGTTCACTCTCAGCATGTGTTGATGCAGCTTTATTTCAGTTTGAAGTTATCTCACTTCTTATATCTGCAGAGACTCTGACATTTGTTCTTGGAATAAAACTGCAGCTTAATAGAATCCAGTTGCTCGACACACGTAGATCATTTTATGGTGAAGTTAGATGGTGAGAGTTAGCCTCCACTGCAAATTTTAAGTTCCGTATCATTTTACTGCTTTATGATGTGAAATTTTTTGTTAGTGTTGAAACTCTGTAAGAAGACTGCACTGAAAGTGGGTTTTGGCATAACCTGGCATACACTCCTGCAACGCATTGGCTAAAATTAAAAGCTAGCTGACTATGAGTAGAAGATTATCTTGTAGAACCAGGAACCAGCAAGATGTCCTGATCCCTGCATAAATATAAATGAAACTCAGCTGTTACTGTGGCTAGTTCTAATATTGGCACTCAAAAAAACAACCAAACAAAAGAAGGGTATGTTTAAAAAAGAGCCAGGATGTAATTACGAGGAAGTTTGGGAAGTCTAGCAGTGAAAGGCAACAGAAGTTATGCAGGTTATCTTAAAACCAAAGGTAGTGCCGATGCGGGAATGCTTTATCTGGGCTTTCAGTATGGAGCCAGGGTTAGAAGGAGGCGATAATAGAAAGTTTATTGAACGTAGCAGACTATGCATAGCAAGACTAGCTGATAGCAGATACTTCAGAATAGAAATGAAGTGCAGCAGGGATAACTGAACGTTGGAGACATATATGTAGTGATTTGGTTGCTTTTCTGATACTTCAAGTGTGTATCTCAAAAGTTCAGTGTCTTTCAAAAAGGCATATTCTGACTGAGACAGAAGTTACGGGCTTGATAAAGAAATCTGAGTTTGCGGCCTGTGTCAGGCATGAGATCTGACTGAGTAGCAATGGCTTTTAATTTAAATACATTAATCTGGTCAAATCTGTGACGGCTTTAATGCTTAACTTTCAAGGATGTTCTTCCTGCAGATGTCTGTGATGCCTAGCAGGGAGCAGACCGCTCTCATTAGCATATATGCCTGTTGTTGCAACAGCTTTCTGGTGGAGTGTGTGTTTGCTTAAACACAACGGAACTGTAGGTACAGGCAACATTAAAAATCAGTATTCCTATCTTTACTGCCCAGATGACTCTGAAAGTTAGTTTTAGCCAAAAAATTGTGTTCTGCTACCTGTCTGTTTTTCTAGAGAGAACTTGATCTAGATAAAATAATAGAATTGTGAAACATCTCGAAATATCCTTACTGGAGACAGCTTTTAGCATATCTAGCAGATGATGTATTTGAACTTGCGGTCTGCTTTAGCTAATTCACTCTGATTCACATTGATATAGTAGGGTGAACGGAAGTGAAATTTGCATGGGTTTTGGAGTATCAGATACATGGGTTTGTTTAGAGTTTTAATAGCATCACGGTTCGGCACTTGAGGGGAGAAATTTTTTATTTGTTCTTGCATTAAGACAGTAATGAATATACACATCTGTATTTTGGAAAAGTAGTGTGACTTCTACCCACCGCCCTCTTTTCTGTCTCTCTTAGGTGGGTGGCTTATGAGAATCCTGAGTTTACAGGGGAGCAGTATATACTGGCTAAAGGGCTATATCCCAGCATTGAGGCATGGGGGGGGAAGAATTGCAAAATATCTTCAGTTCAACCCATCATTATGGTAAGGAGTTCATTTTAGACTTGTTTTGCAAGTTTCTCTGAAGTATTTGGAGCTATACTTTTTCTATGAAATTCATTTTATTTACATTCTTTAAACAATAATTAATAGTAAACTTTTGTACGTGTGTTATTTTATCACTGTTTAAAATGCTTTTTTCCTTTTTTTCCCTTCCAAACTTTTGCAGGATATTGCTGGAAGCAAAACGGGTAAAGTCAAGGTAAGATACTTCTCGAAGTGCATGAAACATATTGCGTAGTGTCTGTAACATGTATAAAGAAAGAAATGGCTTTTTGTCTAGTGTAATACCTAGGTATTTGCATAGATGGTTGACTAGTCAGACAAAGAGTGAGATCTGCAGGTGAAGGAAGGCTGCTTTCCAAACCTCTTAAGTAAGGCACATTAAGGCCCAAGGAAGGTGGGATTTAATGCACGGCTGCCATCAGAACTTTCTCAGGGCACAGGCAGTGTTTCGGTTCAGCAAGTGAGCTGTTTTGGGGTGTCGGTGATTGTTCTGAGGAGCTGGAGCCCGCAGCCCTCTATGCAGAGGTGCAGGTACCTGGATTCTGTTGCTGAGGCGAGGGGTCTACAAGTTAGATGTTGTTGTTCATGGTACAGTTGTGATTTAATTCCTTTTGAACCTAGTTCCTTGGTTAACAGTTCTGCTAATGGTGGTTGCACTTCAAGGGAATCTCGTTCACTCTCAAATAATGCTGAGTTGTGCTTAAAAGTTAATGCCATCTTTGTCAATAACTAAGAGAAGGAAATGGCAGGGAGAACTTGTCCAGTGAGTTAACATATTTTTATGTTGGACTGTCTCCTATGTGCAACTACTAATACATAGTTTTGACAGTGAGGCTAATGGGTGGCTTTTTTCATCCTTTCATAATTCTGAACCTTTTCATGTTTTTCCCTGTACAAAGTTACTTTTGTTTTAATTTCAGTCAAAATGGTGAGTATGTCATGGAACTAAAAACTAGGGAGAAAAGTCTTAGCTGTTTCGTTTTGCATTCCTGATTAGTAGCATGCCTCACTGGAATCTCCTGCATAGGGATAATGTATAAACTGTGGGGAATAAAAATCTCAAGGCTGTTTATTTTCAGCTATGTGCATGAAAAATTATTTGCATCCGTATATATTATGTGCCTATTAAGACCTTATCCTAAGGAAACAAAGAAGTAATGGCTTGTAGTCAACAGACTGCATCCCTCGTCAGCACGTTCCTCTTTGGAGAACACTGTACATGCCCACACTTGTATCTGTTAAGAGTGAATAAAGCTGGTAGGCATGTGATAATGTGAATGACTTCTGTGTGATCAGGGTTAATTATTCTCTAACCAAATTAGCAGGTTTGCTGCTTAGAAGTCTTTTTTCTTTTTAACAAGGACAAAAGACTCTGGGTGACGTATCCTCTCTTATCCTCCGAGCAGAGAAAGAACAAAGTGTCATGACTGTAACTATAGCTGTAACAGGCACATAAAGCCCATCTACCCTGGGAATATATACCATGCCTGTTGGCATGCTGAGTATTTTGCCAAGAATATGCAGCATTTATGTTCTCAGAGACAGATAGTTTTCATTTGGTGGGAAGAGTACGTATTTTGGAGATTAAATGGATTAATAATCCAAACCAAAACTATTTATGGCCCTTTACTAAAGATGTGCTTATTCTGGCCATTCAGTGGGAACTTAAACATCTTCTCCAGCAGATAGTCCAAGGAGCTATCTTTGTTAGTGTTTTTTTAATTATTTTGTATGTTACTGAGTGATTTACAATCAGAAGTAATTTTTGGTATTGTTACCTTGCTGGCTTGAACAAAGATTGCAACACTGAAGAGGTAACAAAAAATATATGTAACTGAGGAAGTCTGGGTGTTTTAAGTATCTTTTAATTTAATTATAGAAGTAACGGTAGAGACATGTTACTGAAAGTTGAAGAATGAATTGTTTTTAAATGTGTTTGTAACTTTTTAAAGGTCCAGTTATTTTCATAGCCTGAATTCAAGGGTAACTGCCAAATATTTGAAAAAAACACAAGATGTATTGATTCATTTGCTGTGAAGTCTTCAAAAATTTTAGATGGCAGGTGAGTTATATCGAATGAATATTGCAAAATCACTGAAATGGTAAAAGTTTTAAAAAAGCAACCAGCTTTCTAACACCTGAAGTGGTTTCACATATGGGCACTTACAGAGAACAATGCTTTGCAGTTTACACATCAATCTTTAGCTTGTCAGGACAAAACATTATAAATAATGTTTCTGTCAGTAGCTCTTGCTTAAAGACTGAGAAACACTAGCATCATTTTACTTGCACAGAATTCTTAAGAGGCAATTTCTTCTTCTTCCTGCAGCTGCATAGTGTATGACCAGGAAGAATTCTCCGGTAACCAGTATGTGTTAGAAGAAGGAATCTATCCTGATCTGACGGCAATGGGTTGTTCACCCCAAGCAGTTCTAAAATCTTTACGGATTATAAATATTGTAAGTAAAGCTATTAGAAATATTGTAAAGTAAAGATAAGTACACTGATGACTCTGACCTCCCCATTTTTTTGCAACAGTAAAAATGCTGGGGACGCACAGACAACAGAGGAGTTTGTTTTTGGTTTTTTTTTTTTTTTTTGCACAAACAACAGATGAGTTTGGTTTTGTTTTTTTTTTTTTCCCTTACGCAGTAGCAGTTAAATGTCCTAGCTGCAGTCAATTTGTTTGATCTCTGTGCTGTTTTTGCAAAGGAGAGGACATCACAGAAGCAGCTGCCTGGGATCACTGTTCTTAATAACAGCTTATAAAAGGACTTCTGTAGAAAGAGTCAAGGATGCATCAGATAGTGGTCTCTCCTACTGGAAAATAAAGAGTCTTAGAGTGGATTGAGAAATGTCAGTAAGACAGTGAAGAAATATTTGTACTGCGGACCTTGTTTTTTATGCATATTAACAAAGCAGATTTAACTAAGCAATTTTGCATGAAATTACATGTAATTATAAAACACTATTGCTATCATCAGGGAAATGCAATTTGAGTTAATCATGAAATAACGCACCCTTCTAGATAAAGTAAAGCAACACCCAGTGCCATTTGGCAAAATCAGGCAGTGGTGTTATGTGTGGTGGATACAAACTAAACAACATTTACATATTTTGTAACTCATCAGTGGCGAGGAATGAGTTTGCTCAAGCCTATAACCAATCATTATGATGGATCACTTACGGAATGTGCAAGTATCTTTTAAGATCAGAGTAATTATTAGCAAAATGTGGTCAAGAATCCAGGAACTTACGGCAATGTGAAAGATGGTACTCATTTTAAAAAAGGAGGAGTACACTGTTGACTCTCTTCTTTGAATTTGGCGACTTTATTGCACTCCACTATAATTTTGGTAACCTGTCAGTGGTGTAGCAGTTGATGAAGGAGAACTAAAATGTGTCATCCTCTTTCATGTCTCTGGAGCATTTTGATGTACAGTGTAAACAAACATCTGCAGCAAGTATGTCTGCCTTCTGAACTCTTTGGCTATCCAGTAGACAGATCATATTAAAAACAATGGAAGTGTTTCTAGCCAAGCTTGGTGGGTGATCACCATGAATTAAAATAGGCTCTTTTGTGCCTGTCAGTATCGAGTTCTTGGGTTTAAAATGCTTGTTTCAAGCTGGAAGGATCAGCTTAGTTTTGGAAGATTTATTATTTGTGACAGAGACTGTGTTAAAACAGCCAAATGCCAGTTCTGTGCCTCTTTAAGTTCTTATAACTTCTGAAACTTGTTCTAGCCCTACAATTTATCGCACTTCAGACAGTAGCACAGAGCTGCATCTGTCTGCAAGTCATGTGCTGCTGCTTCCTTCTTCAGAGGCTTCCTACCTGTGGAGAAGAGGAAGATGGGTTGCTTAGCGGTTTATTAGCAAACCAGAATACAGAGAAAAAGAAGTTAGGTGGAAATGATCATATTACACTGTCCATTTTTCATAATTTTACAAAAGCTTGAACCTTATTATTCTAGATCCTGGTTTCACCTGTCAGATTTATTTTGGGACTGTTTTTTTGGCAGTGCCAATCTTAATTCCTCCCCACCATCTGCTGTTCCCGTAACTTTACTTGTGATTTTTGTGTGACATTTCTATACAAGAAGCACCTTTGCTGTTTTAATATGTCACGTTACTACACTTACCTAGTTTAACTCACCTTTGCAGGGATCCATATCTAAGGGACCAGAAAAAAAGGAAATGAAAGGGATATTTGATAAACTTGGAAGTGAACATTAAAAGGGCTTTTGTTCATAAGCTCAAGGTTTTTTTGGTTTTTATACCACTATCTTTGCTTGATTGTGCTGGCTTTGCATGCTCCACACGGTTGTGTTGCAGATAGAAAATAGCATTTTTCCTTCTTGAATTTGCTACATGTTCTTTTTCCTGAACATACTATTAAAAACAACTGTGAATGTGGTTTATGCTTGAACAGTCATGCTGAAAATACATCTTTTTAATGAGCAACTCTGTGAAATAACTAAATGTAGATATACAGGAGCACCAGCTTCATACAGTGCAGTACATGGGAAGTACGGAAAGAACGCTTGTGAGCTGACCTTGCATTTGTCTCTGTGGGGAACATTTTATATAACAGTGTTGCTGCTGAATCTAAAAAATGCCCAGAGTGGAAGGTGTGGCAGAAAATTGGAGGACTTCCTTTTCTGTCTGTGTGTTTTCTTTGTAAGTAGATCATTTCTGAGCCATTGCATATGGCTCAAGGGCTGCTGCCTGACCAGTTTGCTCGGAAGAGCAAAAGTAAGAAACCTCGTGGGTTGAGACAAGAACAGATTAATACTTGAAATAATAGAAGGATAATAATAATGATAAAAATAAAAAAATTGTAATGGAAAGTAAAACAACAAGAGAGAGAGAGGAACAAAACCTGGGAGGGGCAGGGAAGTGATACAACCGCTCACCACCCACCGACTGACTCCCAGTCAGTCCCTGAGTAGGGATCACTGCCCCCCTGGCTGACTCCCCCCAGCTTATATACTGAGCGTGACATCATACGGTAGGGAATATCCCTTTGGCCAGTTTGGGTCAGCTGCCCTGGCTATACTCCCTTCCAGCTTCTTGTGCACCTCTGCCTCTCACTGGCAGAGTTTGGGAAGCTGAAAAGTCCTTGACTAGTGTAAGCACTAATTAGCAACAACTAAAACATTGGTGTGTTATCAACATTATTCTCATCCTAAATCCAAAACAGCACTGTACCAGCTACTAGGAAGAAAATTATCTCTATCCCAGCCAAAACCAGGACAGTGACGCTCATGCAACATTGTCATCCGGGCCCTTAAACATCTAAAGGAAGATTAAAGAGGAATTTAAGCACTGTCTAGAAGCTGGTAGACATGAGGTCTTGCCTAACAGAGTCACACGGAAGCACGGATATCCACCACCATGCATGTACGGAGCCACCTCTGCCTTGGAGGGCCTGTTTCCATGCCTGAGGCCAGATGGCAGTCTGTCGAGACTTCACATCATGTCGGGCGTTCCCGATCCAGTTGATGTTTTGAGCATGCCGAACACATGCCGGCAGGAAGGAGCTCTTCTGGCTATGGCAAAGGGAGTGGTAGGGTCATTTCTATCTATGAGCGTAAACTGTAACAACAGCACACTCGGGCTTAATTGACTTTACCCTGAGGGATTTCAAACCCTTACCTCCCAGCTTCCAGGGGAAGGCCTTAATTGTGAGAGGTTATTTCCAGTCCACTACAGATACCTTGCCACACGGAAAAGAGTCCAAGGTTTGTTATCCAGAACACATTTAAAATGGATTCAGTGATGCAGGGAGCTTCATGTGGGCAGAATCCCTTTGACACCAGCAGCATTTGACAGAGAGGGAGAAGAATCATCTCCCCACAGCAATTTGGGGGATTCAGATGTTACAGTTTTTGCTTGAGTCATGAATTTCGCCTCGGAAGTATGAATCTTGAAGCTTTTGTCTAGTCAGAGAATGATGTTGCCATAACCTGCTATAAGAGTTAAAAATGAGAGCAGTAAGTGATAAGCATTGCTGACAAGGCTGTCATCATTTGAAGCTGTAGAAATCAATATTATCTTATTGTGTGTTCAGGTCTGAAGACGAAAATTCGTACAATGAGTGGTGTTCAGTGCAATGGAAGAGGGATATGGCATTAATAAAAATATATTTTAAAACATACTTAAGATATTATGCAAGAATCAGCCACAGAGACATTTATGTATGCCTTAAGAAAAGGAAGTTTTATGTTCCATGCAAGAAGATCCCTTGTGTGTTTTGTCTAAGGGCTTTTTATTACTATTCTTATTTCTTCTAAGTAAAAGAAATGTTTTACTGCTCTCTGTTGCAGAGCAAACATTATTATTCAGGGTCTTTGATCTTAAACAATCAAGAAGAAATAAAAGGGCTGTGTGGAGTAATGATGTTCACAATCACCATCTGCAGTTCTAACATCCTATAAAAGTGCTCATCTTCCTTTTGCAGGAGCTGTCTGAGCCGTGCATAGCTCTTTTTGAAAAGGTGGGTTTCCAAGGAAAGAAAATAGAATTCAGTACAGAAACCTTAAATCTCCAGTTCCTGGGATACAATCCTCGAATAGCTTCAGTTCAAGTCCTTGGCGGCGTGTAAGTTTAAAGTCACTTTTTGATTCTTTAGAATGATGTACTTATTTAGCAGAAAAATTACAGGTGTTAGAAACCAAGCAGTATAAAATTAGATTATGATAATGCGTGCGGTGCATTAATGCAGTTTCTTCTTACAGAACCTTTTTACATACTGTTTCAACATGTTATCACTGACTGGTGCCCTGTGCTAAAGCTGAAATGAATTTGAGTAAAGCTCATAAGGAAACTGGTGTCTTCTCTCATACCATATTATAAAAGCCAGCTTGCACAGCATCCTTAAAACCAACTTCTGTGCTCTTGGTTTAGGTCTTAATCATAAAAAAAATCATCAGTTTGTGATATGTGTCATAAGTTCAAAATATTTTAATAAGCCTTCATAAAAATCATCCAGTTTGTGATATGTGTTATGTGTCATAAGTTCAAAATATTTTAATAAGCCTTCACATTCATCCTTTTACCTAGATGTTACGGACATGGTGGTACAATCAGATCATGATCTGGCCTTTTTTGGCATTAGTAATAATCCCTTTTACTTCAGGAATTGGGTCAGACTCTTGGTTGTAAATCTAGCAGTTAAATTTGTTCAGCTATTTTTAAGCAGTTGTGTTCTCTGAATTTACTTTTGAAGGTCATGTAAAAAAATAGTCTGTGATGAAGTTCAAAATGCTTCCAGACAGTTTTTAAAACTCCTGTGCTATCTTCTTCCAGTGTTCCAGCAGATCTGTTAAATTTATCTTTTTGCGTTTTTCCTGTTGTTAACCTCTACGTCCTGGATACTTGCCCCAAGTATATGTTCTTTTTTTTTTTTTCTTCTAACGTGAAGAATGTGACTTTTTTTTTTTAACGATAGATCCATGTTACTGTTGCTTTGCATTTAAATGTGTTCTTTTGAAGAGGTGAATTTCCAAGGTGTGTGCTAGAGAGATGCTGTTGGATAGCTTAAGACTGCCCTCAAGTGGATAGCTAATACCAGATCTGTAGAGCAAACCATTTTCCCCATCTGCATAAGCTGGTCAAAGGGTTTCCTTAGCACACTGAACTGAAGTTTGAAACTTGAAACATAAAGGTCATAAGAAATGCTCCGTATTCTTAAGTCTCCTGAGATTTCAGTATCTTTCACCATAACCACAATACAGTTGATTCTCACTTTCCATAACATGAAATAATGTGAACTCAAACATCAAGTTACTTCTTTGCCAAGAACATGGTTACCGTGATTCCAGGTAATGAAGTCGTGAATTGTGCGTTTCCTGTCTCATGAATATATGGGTTTTTTTCTGGTTGATCACTGGAAACATATAGAGTGATATGAAAGTTCTTACTTCATTATAGCAGTGTCAGCTGCTGAAATGTGTCAAAATACAGGTTTCAGAGTGTCCTTGCCCTTACTGCCTCCCTTATTGAAGGGGTTTTCGTCCTCTCTTCCTTTGCGAAGAGACATCCGTTTATATTTCTCTTAATTTCATACCTGGGGATAGATGTGTATTAGGCTGTGAAAAAGTGTCAAAATTAAGGTGAGTGTGCTCCTTCTGGATTTAGACATCTACTGACAAATCAGTCGGAGGAAAGGAGGTAACAGGAAAATGTGCCTGTTGAGTGTTCATGTACTCAAAGACCTATGGCTATTGGACAGTCCCAGCAAATCAGCATGAGAAAACTCAACAAATTGCACTGTGTTGCAGTTTATTTCAAAGTCTATTTGTAATTCACTGCCTGTGCCAATAATAGAGAAGCAGAAGTCAGGTTCTGACAGGTTGCTCTCAATGTGATTGTAAGCGTGGTTGGATGTGTGCTAGGGAATGCTAAACAAATTTTTTCTATATGCACGCTCTCTCTCTCTGTCTTTTTGTTTCTTCCCCTGCCCCGGTATTTGGAAAGAAGGGTGTTTTGAAATAAAACCTCTATCGAAATAGCTTAGAGAACTTCACCCTGTTGCAGTTCCAGTATTTGCTTGTTGCAATCTGCATCCCTAGTAGTTCTTTCCCATGTGGGTCAGGCCTGTCCAAATTAAGATACACAGAACTACTGGTTCTGCACATGCAGCAATCTAGAATATACAGCATATGTAGCATGTACATATATGCTCCTTGAGGAGTCAGTGCCTCCTGAAAACATGCTATTTAAAAGTTGGGCTCTCCCTTTGAGGCAAGAAAATGCTTTGTTTCATTCAGCTTGTAATTTTTAAATAACAGGACTTTAAAATGTGAACTTCAGTGTACTCATCTTAATGTGGTTGATCTAAATCAGGACACGATTTTATTATTTTTGAAGACCTGTTAAAAGGAAGGTCATTGGCTTTCTAAAGCTGAACACTCCTACTTTGTGGGACAGATTTCTATTATACCCATTTATTGATTCCAAAGCAGGATTTGGCAGTAAAAGCATTCTGTCTTTTTTTTTTTCTCTTTTTTTCTCATAGATGGATTATTTATGAACATAGTAATTACAGGGGGCGTCAGATGTTGTTATCACCGAATGAAATTCCAGATTGGTATAAAGTGAGTGGCTATTGTCAGATAGGTTCTCTGAGACCTTTACTGCAGGTGAGTAGGCTCTGACATGAGATTGGCAAATACTAATTTATGTTTTGTAATGGGGCTGGGGGGATATTATACAGTTGAAAGCAATGTTACAGTCTTGATGCATGTCACAAGCTTCAGCAATGGCAATTGTGTAAAGAAATCGCTCTACAGTTTTGCTTGTAATAAAAGCTATTTGATTATGCTACATGGCTTTGCAGTTCTACTGCTTAAACTGTTCATTAAGCATACTTTAAACCAAAGCATAGAAGACATCATATAAGGACTGGCGAAATTATTTTAACAAATAATGGTTGTAACTACTATATATAAATTATTTTAAGTTGTTTTATAATTAGCGCCCAAACTGGTCACTGGTGTACTGTCTGTACTGTCTGTATTATCTGCATGATTTTTGGAATGACAAGAAAATTGGTCAACAAAATTGGATACTTAGATTAGTAGTGATTTTGTGTTGATTTAGGGGGGAAGGTCCTTCCCTGCTTATTACTTGGCAGAATAATTTGCAAATCCAATGCAAAACTTATTCTCGTGGTGTCCTTTTCATTTTGTTATCTAAGTAAGGACCATGTGATTTGGTCCAATGCTGCAGCAGTCCTGTGAGCTTCTAGATTTGAGGTTCTTGCTGAGCTATATTTTATTGAGGAAACAACTTTTTCTAATTCACAGATTACTTGTACCTGTAACCAAATGCATTTGCTTGCTGTCATAGCGTTGTCTTTGTATAGCCTTAAGCAGAGTTACGAATAATGCATTTTGACTGCCCTGGCTGAGAGCTTGTCTAAACAGAAATGTTAATATGTAACAAGCCGCAGCATGAATATGCAGTGTAATACTTGCTGCCAGTGAAATAAGCAGCACTGCACAAGGGCACCCTTAATGAAAGCTAAGAGCATTTGTACAAGAAGTTAGCAGAGAGAAGTTCGTGTTGCTCTGAATTAAAAATTCTTAGCTGTCCACTGTGTGCTGATCTCAGTGCATAGGAGGGCCTAAAACTCTCCATGCAGAATGGCGAGTTCTCAAAGCTTGGCTTGTCCTAGACACTTACGGGCTTTGGAATTAAATTCTAAAATAGAAAAGTTAAGCTTTCCGAAAGAAAGAGGGAGGTACGGGGTTCAGCACTGAACAGTAATTTCTCTGAAGTTAACCAGAGCAGGATGTGTTCTGCGTGAGACTGTGGTTAGAGTGTTCTGTTGTTTTCTGCAGAAACGTGTGTACTTCAGGCTTCGAAACAAGGAAACAGGAAAATTCATGTCAGCTGATGGAAACTTAGACAATCTGAATCTTCTCAGAATACAGGTTGCAGAAGATACAGACTCAGATGATCAAATCTGGGTTTATCAGGATGGATTCATAAGGTGCCGGGTGAGGTTCAAGTTCAATGTGAATTTTCTCTTTTTCTCTCCAATAGTAGGGCTTTCTGAATTCAATGCCTACTGTATCATCTTAATTTATTTTATAGGCTTATTCCATTTCAGCTCTAATATAAATTTCTTGTAGGGGATTGGTTTTGTTTTTTTTTTTAGTTGAACTCTGGCTTTTTCAGGTGATACAAACTAGTTGTATGATACCTTTCTTGATGTAATTGAAATTTTGAGAGATTTTAGTTATGATTTACTTTTCCCCTAAAGAATAGTAGCCTCATAAGTACAATCAACACCAGAAGATTGTCTTGCTCTTCATGAGCTCCTTCCACTTTCATGCCCTCTTTCTCCACAGTGAAAATATCACAAAAGTGTCAAAGCAGGGGAGACCTTTTAAAATGCAGACCCTTCCTGATAATATTTTGAACTATGCATACCTCATGGTAGGTCGATGAGTGTAATGTAGGTTATATCCTCTTCTGCATTCAGGCAAGCTTAAAGATAAAATCCTACTCTTTGGGGGTTTTGGGTTTGTTTGGTTGGGTTTTTTTTCTGGTTATCCCTCTATTTGTCGAATTCATCCCTTTTCCATTCCTCTGTACAAGTTTCCAAATGAAGTCCTACTTTTCTCACAGTCCATAAAACTAATCATGTGCAAATTGTCATTGAGGTGAACAGAGGTATGTGCAGTTCATAATGTTTAAGCATGAACAGTCTTAGGTAGGGATGCCAGCCAAAGAAAATTAAGTTTCTTTAATACTGTTAAACAGCTTGACTGCAAAGAATCGTGTGAACTTTTTCTATAGGATTGTATAACTTCAAAGGAGCCATTTATAACTATGTCATCTATGCTGGAGGGAAGAATCTTACTGTTAATAAGCTAAGGTATTGTTTGGACATGTTTACAGGACACATGCAGTAGGAAAAGGGATTTATGCAGACAGCAAAATGATGCAAAGTAAGCTAAAAGCTTTAATGTTGCATACAAAAGACTTCTGTCTTGACAGTGCCTCTCAAACTTCACTGAAAGTATTCATATCGAGACAGTATGGCTTTGGATAAATGCTCTTGGTTTTTGTCCCCATCTCTGTATCTCATAAAGCAGTTTTTCTGTGCACAGAAGCACACATAGCAATCAGGTAGCTTAGCGTGGAGTGCAAGCTGGCAACATTGATCTTAAATGACTGAACTCTTAGAGAGCTCTGCTATCTTTCTGTTGAATGGCAGTAAATGTATTTTGCACAAAAACTTGTTTGTGCCTTTCTTCCTGTAGGCTTAGGTCATCTCACTAAGTCACAGTACCCTGAGGTATGCCTGAGGTTTTCAAGGAAGGGCTGTTTTAGGTAGGTGGGATAACCAGTAAGCAGGATATGAAAGTCATTCTGCTCATTTTGTCAGAAACAGACATGAGGAGACCTGAATTCATATCTGCTAGTCACTCTTCAGGAGTTTCTTGGAGATGGGTGAGGTAGTGCCCTAGTGGACCTAATGTGTAAGCTTTGAGTCTTCCAAGTCCCACTAGAGAACATTTTTAGATACAGATGAGAATTTCAGAACTGCAGAACTAAATCGACTTACTTCAATTCTAGGTTATGATAGTAAGAAGTACTACTTTTTCAAAATTGTATATTTAATAATTTAGGGCCATATCAACAGTGGCAGATGGGTGTTTGTTTAATCTGCCATTGAAGTCCGTTCAGAAGTTACAAGGTGGCTTATGGTGATCTATCGAAAATCACTGTTCACACAGAATAGTTAGCTGTAATGTGCTACTAATACAGCCTTAATGTTCTTTTCAAGTAAGCTTGATTTTTGCCAGTTCTTTTTTTAACCATAAAGACATTTGCAGAGTTTTGAAGTCAGGTAATACAAATGACTAGGAAAAGAATATAGAACAAAGAAGAAAATGTTATTGTGATACACTGTGAAATTCATACACTCAATACTGTGTAGTTATGTCTTTTATCTCAAAAGGTTATTGCAGAACTAGAAATGATTAAAGAACAAAAAAAGGATGCACAGAGGAGATGGAGGGCTTCTATGCAAGGAAGAGACGAAATAGCTAGGACTTTTTAGTCTGCAAAGGGGGCAGTTTGAGGGATGATCTGATTGAAGTCTCTGCAAACATAGCATGGACAAGACATCCCTGAAGATAAGGGAGGGGAAGGGGCGTGAGGAGAGCATCAAATAAAACTAGTAGTTGCCTATCAAATTATTTTTTAATTTCATTTTTTTTTTTAATAGTAGCAGTTAAGATTTGGAACTGCTTGCCACAGAAGGGTCACGATGCAGAAGGGTGTTCATGTAAAAGGGTCACATTGATCTCGGTGGGTAGTGACTAACAAGTTTGCATATGGAGCAGAAACTGTCCGACTGTTTGTTGTGGTTTAACCTCAGCCGGCAACTGAGCACCACACAGCTGCTCGCTCACTCTCCCCCCACCCCCAGTGGGATGGGGGAGAGAATTGGAAGAGCAAAAGTAAGAAAACTCGTGGGTTGAGATGAGATAAGAACAGTTTAATAACTGAAATAGAATAAAATAGTAATAATAACAATAATAGAATATACAAAGCAAGTGATGCACAATGCAATTGCTCACCACCTGCCGACCGATGCCCAGCCAGTCCCCGAGCAGTGGCCCCCCCGGCCAGCTTTCCCCCAGTTTATGAACTGAACATGACGTCACATGGTATGGAATGTCCCTTTGGCCAGTTTGGGTCAGCTGTCCTGGCTGTGCCCCCTCCCAGCTTCTTGTGCACCTC
>NW_008794211.1:4061727-4073924 GCF_000699145.1 Aptenodytes forsteri
AGGAAAAATGTCTTTACTGGAAGAGTGGTTAAACATTGGCACAGGCTGCCCAGGGAAGTGGTTGAGGCCCCATCCCTGGAGGTATTTAAAGGACGTGTAGATGAGGCGCTTAGGGACATGGTTTAGTGGGCATGGTGGTGTTGGGTCGATGGTTGGACTCGATGATCTTAGAGGTCTTTTCCAACCTCAATGATTCTATGATTCTACTAGGAAGAAAATTAACTCTATCCCAGCCGAAACCAGGACAGTATTAAAGGTACCAGCTCTGCATGGAAAAGTCTCTGGGCTGGAAATTGCTGTAGATGAGGAGAGATTACCAGGAACATACTACGTTCAAGAGCAGAGTCAATGTAATCTTCCATGGTATCTGTTATTGGCCACTGCTAGAGGCAGGTGCTAATTGTACCTTTTGATCTAATACAGCATGGTTATTTTAACGTTCCTTATTTAGTGGAGAGTGTCAGCAAAAACAGGAACAAAAGAAAAATAAGTAGTCTTGAATTTGGGGCAAAAATACATTCCTTTAGGGAAGGTAGTTCCTAGATTCTGTTCTCACCTGCTGACATCTGTCTGATTAAAAAACAGTGGATACTAGAAGTAAGGCCATTTTGAATAATTGCTGTTGCTTTTCTGATGATGCAGATGGCAGAGGATTGCTGCTTGACAATTGTTGGAAATCTTATAACTCCTGGCTCTAAACTCGGTCTGTCATTTGAGCGGAATGAAGACAAACAATACTGGCATATTAGTCCTGATGGCAGGATTTATAGCAAGATGAAACCCAAGCTGGTTTTAGATATCAAAGGTAAGCAAATGTGTTATCTCATTACATTGTGTCTTAATTACATGGTATTTACAGTGGGATAGGCACTAAACGTGCCTATAAATTAAGGATTGTGTTGTAGTTACTTTAATCTAGAATCAAAAAAGACCCGATGAGCTAGTCTGACCTCCTGAATTATACAGGCCCTAGGACTTAATTTCATTTTTCCTGCAGTTTAGTAACTCACAGTACTTGCTTATCTTGTATTCCCCATTTAAAATGCTGAAGCAAGAAAAATCTAGCTTCTCATTAACTTTAATTTGTACAGAGCAAATTTTCTTATATAGTAGTTGTAGATGCAATAGCCAAAGGGCATTAGGAAAACAAAGGCAGGCTTGTATACTGATGTGATTAGATGCAAAAAATTTCTTCATTTGTTTATTAATGGCTGTACCTTTATTGCAAACATGAGATTCTGCCATGGCAGCCTAAGGTCTCTGCGCACTTGATGCCTGTTTTACAGTCGCTTTTATCACATCAATTTGATTCACGTAGATACTGTTTCTGAACTTTGTTTCCATAGTTTCATAGAAGGTCTGAAAAAGCAACAAATGGAGTGATTAGCAGAATTAGCATAATCAGATATTCTTACATAACTCTGCATTTTCGAGGGGGGGAGTAATCATTTTCTATAGGTGTTAATTTTTTTTAGCTGTTTTAAAATAAATTTTTCATTGATGCTGTGACATTAATTATAGCAATTACAAAAAACAAAACAAAAAAAAAGCAGACTCAACAGTCAGCACTTCAGAACTAAAAAGGACAGGACTATCAGAACTGTGAGAAAAGAGTTATCTAATGTCTGACCATAATACAACACTGGCACAAATAGTCACAAATTTTCTTTACTGCCGTAAAAAGCTAGTGATGATAAGTTTATAATTAATCAAAAAGACTCCAGTTCAAGGGAGAGTCTTTAGTCACAATGACTCTGCATACCTTTTTCTAAAGTCAGTTCCGAGTTGCACCAAACAAGCAGAAATACTATTATGCTGCCTTGTCTTCAGTTAATCATGTTAAAAGCAATTACGTATTCTGCATTTATAATTGAGGAACTTCATAGTGGATAGGTCTGGTGATGAAAGTATAGATGCACTCTTAGTTTACAACAAAGTAAATCTGTACGGTAAATATGAAAGAGCAGGTACGTTTAGCTTTTATTTGAGAAAGCCTAGTAGGAACATCACCTGTTTCTGCCAAATCTGCTGATCCATTCTTGACCACAAATTGAGCATTAATGAATTCTTCAGCAAATGAATGCAGTTGTTCAACTGTGCAGTTACCGATGCCACCTTGTGGATATATTGGCATAGCACAGAGATTGTCCAGAGCGCTGCTCTATCAAAGGAAATAGTCTCTTGTTCCACTGAAGAAAATCCCATCTTTTCCCAGTATAACATATTTACATTCTATCAGACACCACTTACAAAATATTTTTTGCGCTCGCAGTGATAACTGAGCTATGTAGCTAATGCTATTTTTTTGTAGCTGCTGGTTAGGTTTTTTTCCTGTGGGAGTATTTGATCTGGTGTTCCCTTCTTTTTCCCCTCTTTCTAAAGAACTTTGTGAGTATTTCTGCTGTGTGTCTCTACTGCTTTTTAGTAATTGCCTGGTGATGGCAAGGAGAGAAATCATGTTGGTGTTAACCTTCTCAGAGACCTTTCTCATTTGGGACAGTGGCAGCAGAAAGCTTCCCCCAAATTCCTGAAGCAGAGAACAGCTAAGGTGCTTGAGATGGCATTTCTTTAGTACAAAAGAATTGCTCTTAAATGTGCCTGCCCATGCAGGACTCCAGGTGCCTAGAATTTCTGGGATCTGCTAGAATCCATATTTGTTACACTCATCATAAGCTTTCAGCTGCCAGGCTTGTCTTTTGCTCATTCAAGGAGGGTGAGGCTATAGGGGTGCAGAATGAAAGACGGTGTCCGTAGGAGTGTCCTGGTGCTCTGATGGCTGCTTCCAGTGGGAATACTACCTGCTGTTGCAGGTGTGTTGTACTACACGAGATGCACGTGTCCTACACTTCTGCAGTATGTACTAGATCTGAGAAAAAAATGTCAGTTCTGACTTTCCGCTCTAGTCGAATGTTTTCTTTGCTTCCGAGTTTCTTAAGTCAGAATACTAACGGTGCTCTTCTTTGGGAACATGTTTGGCATTGCATCACCTGAGTAAATTAAGCTCCTCTAAGAAAGGGTTATATTTTGCATTCAGGTGTGTTCAGCTGCCAGTGGAAACAGCTGAACGTTGGGGGATATTCTGTGTATGGCGACTTGTGATGCAGCTGGTCAAAATCCAGGATTATAATGGCAAAGAGTAAATGAGTACCAGACCTTGTCCCTGGCGTGGTTATACCCGTATTGTCTGTTAGCAGCAGGACTGATTTCATCATGTAAACATCATCTTTAGGGCAAAGTGACAACTGACAACTGTTGAGGGGAAACTCAACAGCCAAGTTTGACTTTTGGGAAGTGACAGTCTTAAAGGAGCTACACCTGACTGTATTGCAGTGTTTCCTTCCTTTCCCATCCAGGCTGAAAAAGCTGAGGTACTGAACTACTGAAGGGGGCGGAGAGGAGCAGGCAGGCTCCCTTGTTTCAAAATTAATTCCAAAAGCAGGCAGTGATGAAAATGAGTTTATCTTTTCAGTGCCTTGGGGAGAAGAGAAACTGTCTAAACCAGCGCTCTAATTACAGTTGCCCTGAAACCTAGAGTACATGTCTCTTATTTCAAAGATAATCTACACTCTTAAATTTTTCGTTACAGGGGGCGCACAATATGATCGCGACCATGTTGTTGTCAACACAGTCAATGAAGAAAAGTTAACGCAGTGTTGGGAACCGCTAGTTGTATAAACCCAAACAAGCAAAGATGACGTTTGAATTAGCCACTGTTGCAGACACTAGAATTGGCACTGCCATCTCTGAAGGATACAGGATCAACAATAAGAGTTTTGTCTTTTCTTTGCAATTTTAAAAAGAACAAGCAACAGAATGATTTCACCTCTCTAAGATTATTATCCCTATGAAAGCTTGAGTATCTCTCAACCTTTTTTTTTTTTTGTGATGATTATCACAACTCAATGTGAGATAGAGAGTGGTAGTGTGCCTCGGGCTAGAGTGAAAGACTAAAGGTGGGAGAGACCCCATGGAGTTACAGTTGTGTCAGTGAGTAATTAATCCAGAATAGTCAATAAGCATAATTTAAAATTATTTTTAAAAGGTTTATTTTTTAACCGAGAGAAGGGCTAAAAAATAATTAAAGCTTATTTTATAAAGGACAGGAGTGCAGTGTGTACATGGGTATAGCAGCTTGGACCTATGGGCTGTAGTAGAGAGAAATATTCACTACTGGAAATTAATATATTTGTTTCACTGGAACAAACTTACGTTTACTGGAAGTTTAAAGACTGCTAGCACACAGCACACCCAAAGAATTTTAACACGTGGCTTCAAATATAGTTAGTATGCTAATACAGTAAGTCCTAAATTGAGAAAATCTAGAATTTTTTCTTATGTAGAGACGATGTAAATTAGTAGATGTTTGTTAGAAAAAGAGAGGGCTGGCAAAAGGATGCATCAGAATGTGAAGAACTTGCCCGTTTTCTAGGCTGCCTAACTTTTTGAGTTATGGGTATTTTACTTCTTTGCCAAGTCAAATTTTTACCTTTTAAAACAGTTCCAGTAAGTATAGTCTTCCTGAACTCCAAAATCATAGAGAAAACAAGAATTCTTAGGGAAAGTATCACTAAAGATGACTGCAACTAAGCAGTGTGGTTACTAAGTTTTTCAGCCGCTGCCTGTTGGGCTTACTATGGAGAACGCCAGACTCCCAAGTATTTCTGATGTTGGAGAGCAACGTCCGTGGTGGGCTGCTGGCTCCCGGCTGCCGCTGGGCAGAAGTGTCAGGCTGCCCTAGCGAAGGGCATAGCCAAGCCTGGATGTGTGCCCAGTCACAAGGGCTGTGCCTGTTCAAAGTGAGCGTTGCTGGTTTAGTAAAGAGCTTGTGACAAGTAAGACATACTAATGACTGCAGGAGGTTCTTCTGTTGCCCTGCTCTTAACCTGGTTTTGTTAGTTTTCCTTAATAATGTTGGCAAAAAGGTAAAATACAAACAAAAAGTCTTGTGCTATGCTGCTGTGTTTTGTTCTGGCTTAGACCAGTGTTATTACAAGCTGCTCCTAGGAGCATCCAGGCCTTTGTCTTGCATAGTAAGTCTGTTTAACGTTTTCATTACTATTGTATTGCCTCAAAGGATACTGGTGCTTTTATTGTTACCACCCTAGAGGAAGTGCCTTACTAATTTTCCTCCTTTTGTACAGATGTACTGAAGTTTTGTTGCTCTGAAATGTGCTGCTTTTAGTTCTTCATAGAAAATGTGTTGTTACTGGTTCCAAACAGTGGTACTTTGTCATATTGATGTGCTCTTGCTATATATAATATAGCATTTTACAAATAAATTTAAGTTAGGTAACTTTTTATTGAAATTATTTTTAAAAGTAGAAAGCTGACATTTTACGGTTAGTTTTGCCTCTGTCTTGTGTCCTTCCTCTGTCCATAATTCCTCTGCAACAGCTAGCTAGTGAGGAGTGAATACATGGTGTGGAATAGCTGCAGGCTGTGAGGAACAGATGCTTCTGTACAAGCACGTGTTCAGTGCATTTGTACACGGGGCCACAGTTCACATGGCTGCTGCTTCTGTCCCCTGGTGGAAGCACTGCATGACATGGTTTTTCCATCACTGTAGCTGCACCACAGTAAATGTGCAGTTCTCAATTAAAAGCTTACCACTTTCCTTTGATCTGCCTGCATAATTGCAGGGGAAGTCACTCCGTAGCTCGTCTCTGGCAAAATGGTAAGTTTAAAAACAGACCAACAGACACATACCCCTCAAGCATTTCATCGCCACCAGCAGTGATAGGGGCCATGGAAGGAACGGGGTCTCCTGATTACTGACAAAATCATGTCTAGCCTACCTGCGCAAACACTGTAGTCAGCTGAATCTGCCAGGAGTTAGGCAATTAGAATAATTATCAGTTACAGATTGATTTTTGTTCCTTGCTTCTACTCAGATTAGTTATGCCATGAGAGATTTGCCATATCAAGATTAAAGTACCAGTCTCGAGACAGCAACGTGACCACTTAATACAGGAAAAGTTTACAGGTTCTGAGAATGAACTAGATAGAACTAGACTGAGTAATAATATGTATTAATAAAGGTGAACAGAACTAGGAAGGGCCAAGGCAAAAAGGACGGCACAAGTTTCATACGGACAATTAGATGAAAGTGTGCCTCACCATTTCAGGACTTACCTAAAACATCTGGGAAGTAAAAGCTCCACGATCTACAAACTGAAAATGCTGCTGGCTGTCCCTCTTATCCCAAGAGTGAGGGGTGTTCTGCAAAAGTCACAACTACAATCTTAACATGGTTTTCATGTAGAAATACCTAAGGCACATTAGTATTTCTTGTCTGCATATTAACAGTTATTAAGAGGCAGAGTATGAAGGAATCAAAGAGGCTTTTCTAAAACAGGACTTTCTTTTTTTGTTTTAAATTACGCACCATGTGTGAGCTTTTAAAGAAGAAACAGTTGCTACGTACCAGTTCATGTTCAAGGGTAATTTACTAGTAAAGGACTGGCTGGAGGCAGAATAATGATTAGAGATACTTTATTTTTTACTAATTACATCAATCACTGTTTTTCCACGTGCATGTCCTCCTTCCAATTTCAGAAAGGCCTTTGGAACTTCGGAAAAAGAGAAGACTTGATCAATAACTGGTTGAATCTACAGAATAAAGAAAAAGTGTCGCTATATTAGCAATAAAATAATGTATCACCTTCACACTTCAAAACTCTTAGGAAGAAGGGGGGGGGGGGTGTTCTTTATAGGGAAGGGGGGGGGGGGGTGTTCTTTATAGTATTTAGGGCAGAAACATCTCTACTTAGCACAGTTCGGAGCCCTCACCTGGGACTCTTAACAATAAAGTCACCAAGCAAGGCTCTAAGTCCCTTTAAAAGCTGACACTGTGGTTCAACTTTCTGCTGTTCACAATGATACACTGAGGAAAAGGAAGAACATTTTTTCCTTGTATTTCTCTACTGGTTTTCTTGTTAAACCCAACAATTTTCAAAAGGTCAGATGTTTTAAAGATACCTATGAATCTAGTGCCTATCTGCATCAGTACATTCCTCAGTACCCTTAAAAGACTTGGCTGCAAATGAAGTACAGAAAGAAGTCCACAAACATTTGTTGCTGAATCATTTAGATTAGATACACTTGAAGACTCAGCCACTGTGTATTCCAACAGGCATACATCATTAAGCCCAGCTTGAATCGACTGCTATTTTGGCATTAATTTTGTAGAGTAGCCTTCTGGATTGTTTTAGACTCATTTCTAATAATGAAGGTGAAACTACCCTATTCGCTGTCCCCAGTATTAACTAAGGAGCCTGAAAACCCTATGAACATTTTCTTTAGACATCACAGTGTACCAACAGAAGAAATCCCAGCTGCTTCTGAAAAATACTTGTCACTGCTAGTCCAAGGGAAGAGACTTCTTCTATCATCAAGTTCTGAGTCAGCCTTCCAAAGGCCAAAATAAGATCTGTGTACAGATCTGTGTACAGAAGTACCTCCCAAAGATCCTACCTACCCTGAGGTTGGTCTCTTACCTTGGATCCCCTAACACCAGCCCAATGCATGTTCTTGCATTGATGAACTGGTCCTAATCCTCTTATCGGAGGAGAACATTAACAGTAGATGAGTCTGCAGCTAGCTCTTGCAGTGATGAAGATCTGAAGTAACAAAGATCCAAACACCCTATGTACTGTGCTAGAAAAGGATCCTTGTTACTTTTGTCAGTGAAAAAATATCTTCAGGCTTCTGCCTCACAGCTACTAGCATGGACACTATGTTGCCGAGTACTCCAGAACTGGTAACTGCCCTCTCCTGGTAGAGTAATAGAAAAGAAATACAACAGCAATAAGGAGACAAAGAATTTGCCAGCATCAGAACAGTGCCGTCTTTCAAAAGGCTTGCTTGCTTTTACCAGAAGGCAAGGGGTACGTATTCAGACATGCTGCTTAGCAGGTGAACGTGCAGCACTACCAAGGAAAATTTTTCACGTGCACACATTTTCCAAGCAGCAGCACTGACCACCCAGCACCCTCGCCAACAGCACAACTGCCATCTGGTAGTTGTCTGTGCTCAGGTAGGTCCTTTTCTCAATTCTCCTAATTTTCTCTTCATTCATACACAGTGCCTTACCTTGAAGTCCATTCTTTGCACTAAAATAACTACTGGTTTTACTTATATGATAACAGTAATCCAAGACATCAATAATCTAACTATTACACTGCAGTATCTCCTAATCTTGTCACTAGATTTTCCTTTTTATTTTGTCAAGGCAAGCTTAGCAGTAGCATGAAACTTTACATGGCAGAAAAGTAGGAATGAGTGAACCTGCTCCAAAGAAAAAGTCAGAATTAGCAGCCAATCACTATGAGAGCAACTGTGCAAACAAATATATTCAGTAAGTGCCTCAAACTTGCCGTGCTGCAGGGTACAAGGCTGGGTAATTTCTTCCCTTTGTTCTGCCAGGACCATCTCTGTAAACAAACCTCTAGCAAAGTGAGTAGTAACACACAGTGGAGGAGCCAGAAAGATACCGTGTAACACTTTCTGCTGCTCAACTGGGGAAGAAATGTGGGGCGTGAATGATCAAGTTCAAGACAAAATCATGTTTGGTCAACATCCAAGCACAGAAAGGAAATGTTGTCTCGGGCATCAGCAAATTCAGGGACATGGACCCAGGGCAGCAAAAACACTGAATGAGATACTGGCTTTGGGTAAACTGAGCATCCGAGTAAACTGCAGCTTCTGTGACTGTCAGCAGGAGGAACGTGCTGCAGATCAGTAGTGACTGTTTTGAGGAAGACCAACCCTTGGTTTCATAGCAGAAGCTTGGGAAAAAAACAATGCAGTAACCTTGTTGAGCCAAGCACAAGTGTGGCACTTGTACAAGTACTTATTGTTAACGGCAGTTACATACAAAGCTGTGCTTCAGTTAAGAAAAAAAAAAAGAATACAGAAACTCAGCTGCTGGAGCACGGACACAGATGACCCTAGCAGGGCAAGAGGCTGGGAGGAGGGGAAAGGTATTCGGGGAAGAAAGCAGTGCAGCAGCACAAGGGATGTGAAGCGCAAGGGAGTCCAGGGAAAGGCAGAAGTTAATTTCAGACACATGCAGCAACTGAGAAAAAATGAACAAGACACTTCAATGTCCCGCTACCTGCAGTCATTTATTGTAGGTTGCAGCTTATAACCCCGACAGAATGAGGTATGCTACGTCCTCAGCCTATTAGGTAAAGTTCCAAGCATCACATTTGAAAAGTTGGTGACACAGGGATTCAGAGGAACCCTGAATTCAGCCTCACAGTTCAAAACACCGTGTGTATTGCAGCCACCACACACTCAAAGCCCATCTGCTACATTGATGTAACCTCTAGCTCCATTTAAACGCTGGCTTTAGGCAGTGCTATAGAGAGACATGAATACTAAATTGATGATCCCGACAATCTAGAGCATTAAACATGTTATCTGGCTGGCTGGTCAGTCCCATTGTTTGAATAACCCTGAAAGGGCTGACCGTGTTGCAGCACAGTGATTCACTCAGCCTTTACCATAATCCACTGACTAAGATAAAATTTCTTCCTGTGAGCAGACAAACAAGTAGGGGAGCGTCTGCTGTTTGTTGAATGTGTGATAATAAATGGAGATTAACCGGATAATAAAAACACTGCCTATTTACAGTCACACATCAGTTCCTTGCCAGAGGACACCTATTTGTTCAGGGAAAAGGGATTAAACTAAAGTCTGGGAGAGAAAGGATTAACACACCCGCATTGAAATGTTTATCTGAAAACAGATTGGACCTGAAAGGTTATTTTCTTCCTCTTCATTCTCTCCGATGCAGGACGTACTATAGAAATGAATCTCAGGTCTCTTGAAATGAACTCATGTGTTTGGAAAAATAAAAAGAGCAATTGCTGATGCTGATTAAGGCTATCCTACATAGAGCACAGAAGTGGTAACCCAGCCAATCCAGCTCTGAACGCAGCGGCAGCAGGCAGTGAACAGGCACTGGCAGGAGTTGGCTGGTCAGCAGGAACACGCTCCCACTAATGGCAAATTCAAGCCCACCCTTGGAGGTCCCCATTTCTGTGGTAGCAAGGACACAGTCCGAATTTTTCAGGAGGGGACAAGTGAGAAAACATGAAGGGAATGAAGACAGCTTTGACCCTCGTATTAGCAACAAGTCGCTCCAGTGAGCGTGGAGCTGCTTCCTGCCGCTGGAGGGAGAGCTAGAGCCTTGAAATTGCCAGGAGAGAGACAACCAAACCTCAGAGGCCCTCAGAGCAAGCCTAGCTCGAAGCGGAAAAGGAAAAAAGTCCCCTCACTCCAAGGGCAATGACAGTGCATTGGCTCTCCCCCAAGTTTGTAAAGGATGGCTGTGTCAAAACTGCAGGGCAGACTCGCTTTGCAGAGCGCCTCCCTCCCAGCTGCTGCCTCCCAGCACACACACCCTACTTACGCCTTGGTAAGTAGCCATGAGTCTGCTCATGGCTTGTGTACACCCTTCGGAAAAAGATACTTGCACGTGCACAGAACGAGCACTGTGATGTGCTCCAGCAGACCTCAAAATCCTCTTGAGGGCTTGCCATAATGGAAAAGACCTGCTTGCCATTTTGACTAGCTGAGTTAGAAGATAAAGGCTGTCTTCCTCCAGAAATTACCACTGTGCCCAAATGCGGTATATGAGCACAAATGCACAAATGCAGAGCTTGATACTGTCCTTTGGCCTTCAGTGAGTCTCCCTTCAATTTCAACAGGAGACTTGAACAGAAATCATTACAAAGAACAGTCCCTGTCCTGTAACTAAACGTTTAGTTACCCGTTCAGTACTTTATTGTCATCTCATGGAAAAAATGCTGGTTTGGGACACTGCTGTTTCTGTCATTTCTTCCCTTTAGCTGAGCATCTCCTTCTCTGCTGTACTCAAGTTCCATGTTCTTCGGGTCTTAATCCCACCACTTTCTTCATCCTTCCTTCCCCTTAAAATGGCGTGCAACAATGTATACTGAGCTTCATATTGTTTGCCAACATTACGTTCTAGGGTCAACCCTCACTGGACAAAGATTAAAGTTCTTACCTTCTAGAACAGCTGGCTCTGGTCACATGTCGTATGGGTAGCTTTGCAACTATACAGTACTATGTTTTTGATTAACTTACATTTCAGAGAATATGCACTTTCATCCAAGAGCACATTAAAGGACATCAGGTACATGACATTTCTGTCCCAAATGCCCAACAGAAGTAAAGATCCAACGACACAGTCTCCTACACCCATAAGGAGAATGGTGGTGCAGTGGTTAAGACATGGGAATGGAAGGCGTGTGTCCTGAGGTCCACTCCCACAGTCATCTTACAAACAACTGTATTACCAGGTTTTGTTTGTTTGTTTTTCAAGCCAAGGTACATTCTTTCGTATCAAACCTCTAACAGCAGCCCACAGTAACTCATAAGTATCATCTACAATTATTAAAATGCTAGAAGATAAATCCCAGTTAAGCAGGTTATCAGGGTATGGTTCAGAGTGTAGAAGAGGCTTAAAAAAATCTCTAGTTCATTAATTAGCCCTGGCAGAACAGCTTCTACAGAACACAATGAAGAGCAGTAAGAAACTGGAACAAGCCCAAAATTGTAGTATGTGCCAGCCTAGCCCAAGCTTAAATCAGTAGAAGTGAGGAAGATCCTGGGTTTAGTTACCTACTGAACCATGCTGAAAAACTACTAAAGGAAAGAGCAACTCTCTCTTCTAGAATCCCATAGCAGTCACGGTCATGGTAGTTGTCCTGCTATTTATGCTGGTAATTAAATCAATCTGGGGCAATGCTACCATATATATATAATTAAGACAGAACAAATCATAGAATCATAGAATGGTTTGGGTTGGAAGGGACCTCTAAAGGTCATCTTGTTCCAACCCCCCTGCCGTGGACAGGGACATCTTCAACTAGAACAGGTTGCTCAGAGCCCCGTCCAACCTGACCTGGAATGTTTCCAGGGATGGGGCAGCCACCACCTCTGTGGGCAACCTGTGCCAGTGTTTCACCACCCTCAGCGTAAAAAATTTCTTCCTTCTATCTAGTCTAAATCTACCCCCTTTAGTGTAAAGCCATTCCCCCTTGTCCTGTCGCAACAGGCCCTGCCAAAAAGTTTGACCCCATCTTTTTTATAAGCCCCCTTTAAGTACTGAGAGGCTGCAATAAGGTCTCCCTGGAGCATTCTCTTCTCCAGGCTGAACAACCCCA
>NW_008794211.1:4074448-4093540 GCF_000699145.1 Aptenodytes forsteri
ACGCCACTCGTCACCAATCTCCATCTGGACATTGAGCCATTGACCACTACCCTCTAGATGCGACCATCCAACCAATTCCTTATCCACCGAACAGTCCATCCATCAAATCCATCTCTCTCCAACAAACTTTAGTACAGTTATATATATATGTATGAGTGTATATATATTTATATATGAAAGCATATTATATATTATATACATATTAGAAGAATAGTCCTGATGCATGGGAGATGCATGACCTGCATCTCCCCAGGTCTCAGGAAATTAAACTCACAACAGACAAGAACTGTCTTGTTGACCCCACATTTCACTGCCGTGCCGGACATAATTCCCTCCTACACTAGGGGACTAGAGCTCAGAACACTAGGACTGACTTTCTACAGAATATGCATTTGCACCAGGCTGAGGCCACACATTTGATTAAATACCTGGTATATGACGAAATTTTTCCAGACTTCATTGTGGTTTATGTGAATTTACATATTCAGACCCTATCCCTCCACAGTATGCAAAATTTCTATTAGCCTTCTTCACAGACAGCACTTTTCATAAAGAGCATAAGCAAGCTACCACGTCCTGGACAAAGAGGAGCAGATGTGTTTTAATAGAAATCACAGTGGTTTTTTTGGTGGCCATGGCAAAATGCAGATAGACGTTCCTTTTAGAAGAGAAAGGACTGAACAGAGCTTTCGGCAACCTCTCCTTGATCAGCATTCTCTGGGCTCTAGCCAACCAACCTGGCAAGCAAAAGCACTGCAATAAGAAAACACAAAATTTAAAAAAAAAAAAAAAAAGTGCAAGCTTTGCAATTTAGCATGGAGAAAGTTGATTGTCGGAATGAGTGTGAGTCAGTAAAGAGAGTGGGAAGAAGGACTGACCTCTAGTCAATTTAGACATTTAAGTACAGAATTGTATAGAGTCCTTTTTCAGATAGGGAAAGTAAAGCAGGCACCACCCAAGGGTGAGTCACCTCCAGTACCTTAAGATACCTTAGCACAGCCATCAAGACAAAGACTGGAATTACTGCAGAGAAGGCCGCATCTAGAGATGGCAGATTTGGAGAACGTTCAAGGACTCGATATGTTACATTAGCTGTTTTATATTCATACAGATGAGAGAAATCTACAACGACTGTGCAACAAGGGCCAAGGAAAAAGTTACTTGCAGAACTGTAACAAGACGAATTGGAAGCAAATCAATACACACGGGTTAGGATACAAAGTCAAGAAGCTGTGATAACCTATGCTTGCAGGAGGAATGTAAGCCATCTTAAATCATGGCCATCCAAACAACTCAAAACCCAAGTAATGTCAAAGCGGATGACCATATCCATTTGTGTTTACTTCCTGAATAGCAAAGACTAGTGATAGAAAACATCTGAATTCCACATTTTAACAGGGTGTTAAATCTTAGAGCAAATCACCAAAGGTAGATAAAGGGCATTAGCCCTCATTAGTAGATAGAGAAATTATGGAAGCAAAAGGTTATGTGATTTGTACAGCATTGCACAGGAAGACAGCAGCAGGGCCAAAGAACAGTCAGCATCCTGTCCTCCAAACTACAACAGCAGGTGCAAAGTCCAAAGCATCTAGTGTCTTCAGCAAAATGCATAATCAACACTTCACACAAATTACATTAATATAGGCATGCAATTGTTTTTCTTCTGTGTGCCTGTGCTGTAATATTTAACTAGAAAGCAAACAACGCCGAGAATGATCTATTAATTTCATGATTGGAGACTCTACCTGTCCTTTACCCTTCCTTCTGCAAAACCAACTTTTATCCATCAGCCCATGTGATGCAAGTCTGCTCTGAAGGAAGGAGTATTAAGCCACCAGAAATATTGCACATGCACATATGCACTGCATTTAAATAGCACTGAACTAAAATGAAAATTTCAAATTTCTGTAGGGCTGCATGTTAACTCACATCCTATCATGGTCCAGCAGGAACATACAACATACTTAGTGCTCCCCCTTACTACACTAAGGAGTCTTTTGAGCCTGCCTGTCTCCATCATGCTTTATAAAAGGCAAAGTAAGTGCTCAATTGCAAGTTAGAGGCTTTCTACAAACTTATGTAGTTATAAGAGCTTGGTATATTTTCACCAAGGACTAAATGGCACATCCTTAGAACAGAGGAAAAAGTTAAGCAAGCAGCAAAAACCAAGCCTGTCAATGTTAAATCCACAACACTGACCACAAATACACCAAACTAATTCCTAGCAAGCCTTTCAGTGACGATGCTGGCAGCAGAGACCGGTGATGATGCTTCAGTGAACAGTGTGCCAGCAGATCTGTGTCCTGAACTAAAGGCTCTGTTGATTTCGGTTGTCTTTAGATGAGAACCTTGTAATTCACCAGGAACATTCTGCCATGGAAAGAGATCCCCAGCTTCTGACACGCTCTTCATCAACTCATTTGGTGGAGCTGACGTTAAGCCAGTCCTTACTGGCTCGTAATTAACTGGCAGAGTTCAACCCACAACAGGGACTTCCCAGCAGTTTAGAAAGTAGCCAGTATCTCTAAAATTTGACAAGGAAGTACTTGATTTTCTCTGTGCCCACTGCTGTTGCAGCAGCCTCCCAGCCCCTCAGTCTCACAATAGTCTCTTTGCAAGATGTCCAGCCGCAAGGCAGAGAAAACAGCTCATAAACTGAAAATGGTTTTACAATCCCCAGAACTGAGCTGATGTGCAGGTAAATTACAAAGGGAAAATTATTCTCCTTCCCTGCACTACCGGCTCATCAAATCCTCTCCTTCTCCTTCCCATTAAAAAAGGCTGTTAAAAGAACTCCTCCTCATAGCTGACATTTTGCAAATCTCTATTCCTTGCTGCAAAGATCATCCGTGTGAAAACCAAGTATCTTTAAACAAAATGCCCTTTTTGCTTATTCTTCATCCACTGAAGGACTGAGAATCCTTTTGCTTTCCGAAAGGAAGATGATGAACTCATCAGAACTAAAAATCTGTGTTGGTGCAAAAAGACTAGAAGAAAAAACACTGACAAATCAGTATGATCTGTAACTGCTTCAGGGGTATGCTCTTCAAAGCTTCACTTACTGTAACATCATCTCTTTAAACCATTAGCTCTTTTTAATTTCCTTCATTTAAATCCCCCCTCATGATTTAGCTTCCCTGAAAAAAGCCTCTCATTTTCAGGAGCTCTCCAATTGCTCTCCTATTCATGCTTTGTACAATCTCAAAATTAAGATATCTGTAACAGAAAAGACAATTCACTGAAATTTCAAAATAACTAAATCTGCATTACTCAAAACTGTATTCACTCAAAACTAAGAAGTTCAACTACATGAGCTCTCCTTCCTGGCTTCTCCAAGTCTTCTTGCTACACTTTTATTGCTTTGTGGTTTGTTTTTTTTTAAATTCTCATTTATTCTCTCCTATTCAAACATAAACATTTCTTTTCACTTAGTTATGGGGAAATTATGGTACGCTTCCTCCAGTAATTCTCTCCTGCCTTTTTTCCATACACCTACTCTTCTGAATGGATGATCTGTCCATTTAAGAGAACTCTTGTGTCTAGACAACAAAGTTCATAGTCTTATTAACATCTGTCTAAATGGAACACATCTGGGTCTTCTAAAATACTGATGATAGCATGGGTGTTTACAACATTTTACAAAATAGAGTAAAATGCTGCTAGAATAATGACTATGCAGATAAACAATCTGACCTGGTTTTGCACAGAGAATAAAAGACCAAGCAAACATCTTTGTCCTCATGATCATCTTACAACAAAAAGTACATCAGGACATTCATATATGTATGACATACATTTTAAACGGCATTACAATTCACCTGTCCAGATTATTAGGCAGAGAACACCGATTAAGCCCTATCGCTATTGCATAAACAGGTGTTTCCCAAGAGGCTTCATGGGCATATTCTGCATTTGTTTTGCATACAAGGTAGGAGCAGAACACAAAACAAGTTGTGACTGTCTAAGAATCAGGACAAATGGTATGAACAAAGACAAGGGCATTTCTGTTTCTTAGACAATTATAATTTAGTAGTGTGACTGGATGCAATCACAGGATGAGGAGCATCTTCTAGGGTTTCTTTCTTGACCATGGGATAATGCCTACAGCACTGGCCATAATGCAAAGCAGAGCAGTGCAAAGCTGTACCCAGGAACACACTTCACCACAGCTTATTTGCTGCTGCAGCCTCTGTTCATGAGTAGGTAACTTTTTAGGAAACACAGACTTTCCACTGGCTGCGTCAGCAGCGCACTGGTCATGACAGAGGAGTAAGAGTGGCTGAATTCAGGAAGATTTTTATTCTGATCAGCAGCACTGAGGCCTTTAGTACAACAGCAATTTATTTACTCTTCTCCAAACTCCGGAACATAATGCATAGCGGAAAAGGAGATCAACACTCAGACTTTGAGAGATCTAAATTTTACTAATATGCACAAATTTTGAGCACAAGATGGCCTGACAGTTCACATACTGGAATTGCCAGCTGTCATGGCAGACTCTGCTTCCTCTTCTGCTTAGGTACCACATAGAAAGATTAACAGCAGTTGTCCATATTCTCTACGCTGCGACTTTTGGCAACATGAAATTATCCAAGAGAGGATGCTGCCAGGACCTAGAGCACCACACAGTCCAATAAACAGGCAATCAACTGCTCACTCTCACACACATTTTGTAACAAGCTCGTAAACCTGAAAAGATCAGAAAAGCAGTAATCTATCTGCCGCTTCATGCCTCTCCCCCAAGTCCACTAAGAGATTCCCTGAAAGCTTAGGAACGCTCACAATATTCCAAGTCACTGTGCTGAATTAGCACAAACATTATACTCTGAAGCACTGAAATAATGAAACACAAGATTCTTGTCACCACTCTGCCAACGCAGATCGTCTATGACCTGCAATAACCTGAGTATTCTAGTTCTGTGCACATTATGGGCAGGACTCCTGGATCATCCAGGCTAGGCAATTTTGCATATGCAGATACACACGGTCACATTCATTCTGACCAAATGAGGCCTCTTAAAACATCGTTTTCAACACCAGAGTTCATGCTAAATGATTCCCACTGGCAAAAATAAACAATTGCTGGACATTCTTTCCTCATAACTTAGTAAGCTTTGTGTTTTTAAAAACAGGTAGGGTGGAGACGGAGAAGGCAGAACAGTCTTAAGGATTACAAACTCTTAAATTCCATACAAAAGGCAGCAGTTAGAAACTGGAGCAAGTCAATTCTTAACTAGTTTTCCTCACTGTGACTCTCATAACATTTTATTCCCTAATTGTGAACTACACCATTTTTAAGTCAAAGCAGCACCTCTTTCAGCACAAACAGCCAAATAACTGTTACTGACATACCTTTCCAGAATCAACTAGTTCTGCTATTTCATCCAAACTTGGGCCACTTGGCACAAAAAATGCCCACCGATAATGGACTCCTTTAAAGAGATGCTGCAAGAAAGATCACAAATATATTTAAAAAATCATGAGAGCAAACTGAAATGGGAACTACAATTGATGACAGAAGCACTAGAGAAGTAACTTAAGGAAAAGACATGGAAATTATATGCTAGTGTCCGAAAAAAATGTCACCTAAGCATGTGGATTAAATGTACAGACAGGGATGTTGTATTACCACAATAGGATCAGGGTGAATTTTGTGTCCAATTGCACAAGTCAGCTAGTTGAGAAAAACAACCACCTTGTCTCTGCAGCTAGAAACAGCATTATTTGTTACGTAACAGAGAAACGGTGCTATATGTTTATACACATTCACAAAGGGGGTGAAATAAACCCAGCGATGTGACATTTAGAACCTTCCACCTCAGTGTCAGTGATTAAATTTTCCACCATCACATCTGCCAAAGTCATCACCGTCCAATGACGGATGGCAGCTCACATGAAAAGCATTTTGGGAAGATCTCACGAGCACAGGTCAAGAGCACCTCCTCTGAGTAAGTCACAATAGGAATAAGAGGGCCAGATGATTTTTAATACATGGCATACAACGCTCCTCATCACGGAAACATGCACACTGAGAAAAAAATACTGCATGATTTCTTCCTAGCCTTTTCATCTTGTTTTTGAGCTTTCCTTTGAAAGTATCGGTGCAGGACTTCGAATCTCATTCAACCATGCCATCATAGGAATACCATGGCAACTGCTTGAAAAGCATTCATTTGGAGAGCAAATACACATGTTGAGGGAAGAAAGAGAAAAGTTCTAAAAAGCCTCACTGATCTAGCCACTGGCTGAACGTTTTAAGACCCACTTACGAAAACTAGAAAAATCAGTATCACCATCCAGACACACGAACATGAAAGAGATGAAAGGCTTTCTAGCCACCCTCAACCACTTTTATTACTCTCTGGTGCTGGAATAGGATGAAGAGAATCAGTCATGGAACAATGTTTTGAGAGAAAGCCTGACCAGCCTAAAGCAAGTAGCAAAATTACCCTCACTTCAATGAGGCAGGGATTTGCTCTGTTTACTATGAAACACTAGCTGTCAGCAGGACTCGCTAGGGAGGCCATATGGAAAAGGCCACAATGAAAAGCACAGTAAGGCATCAAAACTTCAAAGCACCTCAAACTACCACATACACCAATCAGCACCACCCCAACACATTTTTTTTCAGTGCGAGAAAGAAGGAAAGAATAAAAATGCATCTGAAGTATACTTAATGATATATGAGGAAAATAAGACAGATGAGCCACATGACTAGCATCCAAGCCACAAAGCAAGCCACTAGAGTACTACGTAATATTGAAGTATATAGGATTCTGTCAAATACCTTTACAGTTTTGGAACCAACGGTGACTCCTGTTTGTAACATGCCATCAGCCACTCCAAGTTTGTCCATATTGATCAAGAAAGGTGTCACTAAGGTAACGTATGTTGCTCCTGACCATTTCTTCAGGAGATCTAGAGCCCACTTCTCAGTGGATCCACCAACATTATCTAGGATGAAATCAAATCTGCAGACATGTAAAGAACAGGTTTACAATCATGATACGGGGAATATAATTTTGTCATAATTAAGCCAATTCACATCAGAAATTGGCCGTAGTTTACATTTTTACGTATCACTGCAATGCATTAAAACAACTGCCTGCACAACAGTAGCGAGAAAGTCCCCCGACTTCAGCTAAATCCCAGCTTTACTGTCCAACGGGAGTTAAATTTACAGGTTATTGCCCATTCACTGCACAGCAGACACAGGCTATCTAGATAACTTAAACGGCTCTTAAACTCCAAAAAGTAGACTCTTAGATGCACAACTACATTCTCTATTTGCCTAAAGCCTTCTAGAGCTCTATCCCTTCAGCCCTCCCGCTGAGACTACTGGAACAGTCTCGAGGTCTGGTCCTAGCATTGAACAATATGCTATGTGCATGTAAAAACTAGTCTGGACTCACGCCCTGACTAGGAACATCTGTATATGCTGTGCTCATGTGAAAGTTGGTTCCAGTGGCCAAAGTTACATGAACAAATTACTCTACTAACCCTTATCTCCTCACATCTTTTTTTTGACCCAATTCTCAGCTTCACTTCTAGAAGTCCTTTTTGACCTCCCTATTTGTTTTGGGACCACTTTACCTTTACTGACAGTTCTTTTCTTCGAATTCACCTATTCAATGTAGAACCTAACAATGGAAAGGCTCTAAAACCTTCCCCCCATGGAATGGGTATGTGCAGCCTCTGGCAACAAGCCACAGTTTCAGCGTTCCTTCTCACAATCCCAGCATGTGAGTCTGTAAAGGCTGAATAGGGCAACAGGGAGCTATGCACCTATTCTGTTAGATGCACAGCTCATTCTCATCTGTAAATTTCCAGCAATCTCCAGATTGCAATAGATATGTATACACACATACATCAAATCTAAATAAACTACAAATAAGAGGGAAAACACTTTACGCAAATTAAACAGAAAAGTTCTTATCTCTGGAAAGACAGTCTTCCTGCCTGTCTTCCAAGGATGTGAATTCATGTCACAGTTCAGTCAACCTAACAGTTAGCTGCCAACAAGAGAAATTAAAATAATGAAAACTAATGCTCCAGGAAAAACTAGCTCACCATGGAGTCTGAAGAGTCAGTACAACTGAAAAGAGGAGGGAAGTAGGACCATCCCCCTCAGTACACCTGACTGATTGGCTTAGCTATATCATAAAACTGCACCCTAAGACAGTGCTGTCGATAGCTCCTAAAAAGGGTCACTTGCTAGCATGGGTGTTTAGCACTTAAGATGTTGAATTGCACAAAGGCAAATTTAGCACTGCTTGCAAACTGCAAAGTTAGTTGCTGCACATCCTCCCCATACAGACAGTGCCAGTACCCTCACAGTTGACCTCAGGCCTGCTGACAATCACACGTGTCAAAGGGCACATGCCTTCTTAGCAGTTATCAGTAAGATTCCTTCATAGATTGAACAGCTCCTATTTCCCCTCCCAGAAAGTTAACTCAATCTAGCTAAAAAGAGCAGTGTAAATACCATACTCAAATACAAGTCACAGTAGACTAAGTTTAAACAGATGGAAAGATTACAAAAGCAAAAAAGACTTCAGTTCCAGAGAAAGCCCCCAAGCTAATTTAAACAAAACTGCTTTGACAAGATAAGTGTGATTGTTTATCAGAGGCAGCCCTACCCAACATTACAGAAGAGAAATTAACTCCCAGCTCACTTGCACAGTGGCTAAAGACCTTCAGGCAAGTCACTTAACTGCTTCATGATGTAGTTTTTCCCTCTAGAAGATCAATTTTACCATTTACTAACCTCACACAGGATTCCTGAGACTTACTTTAATTTATTCATGCTTTGTAAATGCTCTGAGATCCTTGGATGGAAGCTGACAAAACTGTTCAAATCACAGTCATTGAAGAGAAGCATGTGAAAGTGAGCTTGCCTCCACAAGCCCAATTAACTGGCTTAGCCTTACAATAAAATCTGTGCCTGGGATACTCACTTGGCAAACTGCATTCAAAAAGGGCTGGGATGAATTTGCTTTACAAAGTAATGCTTTAGAAATGAGGAAAAAACCAAAAAAAAGAGGGAGTTCTGATAGACTGGAGTCAAGCAATCAAAAGGCAGAACATCTGACCACCAGCTCCTTCATCTCAGTATTAAGCAACACAAACACGTACAAGGGTAATGTTTTAAGTTGCTCTTCCAGATTTCCAGATTTGTAATCAATCACATCATCCGCTCCAAGCTTTTTCATCAGTGTGCTGGCATCATGAGAACAAACTGCTGTCACGTGAGCACCCCAGGCCTTCACTAGCTAAAAACAAGTATAAAAAAAAAGAAGTCCAAAGTTTAAAATTTAGTGAAACATTGAGAACAACTTAAAAAGCCAAAATCTCATTAAATTTATATAATAAATGAGCACCTTTAGTAGGGAGTGGGGAGACTGTGTTCCAACACAGGATAACTTGTCACACAGCCCACAGACAAACAACAGTTAGAATTTATCAATATTTAAGTAGGTTTTGGGGAGGGAGGAGTTGGTGTGGAGGAAGGAGGGTGGGTTTATAATGCCACTTACAGATATCAGGTCCCAGGATAAATGAGGCTTCAAATAAAATACTCAGTTTGCCATCTGAATCTGTCAGCTAAATGTATACCAAGAGGTATTTTGCAAGTTACCAATCTACAAAACTGTCACCAGATCAACCATTAAATATTTTTAAATATTTAAAATTAAAATATTTTATATTCCTACCTGCTCATTAAGTATTTCATATATCTATCTCACTGTAAATAGCTTAAATATTAATAACGAGAAAAAGAAGGAAGTCATCTCTGATTTACCACAGGGAGTATGTCAGGATATCTTCTACTCCAAAAGCTATAGCAAAGTAAAGGATTTTTGCTAGTTATTTATCTCTTTTGTAATCTCGTTTTTCATTCACAGTAATCTTTTTTACATTTATTCCGGATTAATTAATGTAGTTTACTCAGGATTAATCAGGTAGAAATCGCAAGTAGTCAGTGGCCGGTCAGCCTTTCGTACTGATCTAATTTAGCCACCTGCTTTATCATGGATCAGGCAAATAGCATACCACTAAAAAATCTCCTGTAAGGCTCTTTAAAACCGCTATGTTTATGGTCTAGTAACATGGAACGCAGTGATGCAACCACCTAACTTCTATATTTTTTTCATATTCTCAAGAGAAAGATGTTTCAGCATGAGATGACACCGATTAGAATCAAAATCCCCAAATTAAATGAGCACATGAAAAGAGGATGTCCCACAATTAATGGATCAATAAAAGAGCATGTTGACTCTCCAAGGTTTAGAGCTACTGGAATGAAGACAGACAAAAGGGCAGCAGAGCAAAACAGTGAGGGAAAGGTAATCCAAGCCACTGTGCTTTACGTACACCGCACATAAAAGCCTGGTGCCTCTCATATCATTTGACCACCTACAACAGTTATGGAGGACGCTACATTCTCCATCAGTTTTTCTACTCATGCACCAAGTTCTTTTCATATTTCTGGAGCATAGCTGACTGAGAGAAAATGACAACAGGCTACATATTTCAAGTTTCACCAATTAGAGACTTCCTGCACCCAAACTGTGAAATGCGATCTTTACCTACCTACACTCACAACTCCTTTCTTTGAAAGCCCCTGCTTCCTACTTTAAATAATACAACGTAACAAATGGAAAGCAATAAATCTGAAAATATTTCACTTTCGGAAATATCGATCAGATTGATCAGACAGATCGATCAGTAGCTTGCTATTTCACTATTCCTTCCCTCAATTCCCTTCCGTTAATTTTTTTTTTCATATTGAATAGTTTCAAGATGCATCCTGGGTGTGCTGATTTATATTACCTGTACAGCAAATGTACCAACTCCTCCTGAAGCTCCTAATATTAATACTCTGTAAAAGAAAATTAAAATATATTAAATAGTTCTTTAATAAAGTCTATAGTAACTATGTATTCTAATGCTTCTCATACATCTCTGACACCAAATTATTTTAAGCAAAAGATTGTATTTGTCATTCAATGTTACTTAGTGGTTAACTCTTCAGACAGCAGCAATGTGACTTAACATTGCTGACCATGTTTCCTGCGCCAAGAGCATTATCTCAGCACAGCCAAAGAGAGTCCCTCATATGTGCTTTCCACTAAAACCAGGCAGTGGAGCTGTCAGGCAGTAACATTTATCATGCAAAAGCCCTGTCCCTGTCCTCACTTTCCTAAACATAATTGCTTAGTTTGGGACAAAATCAGTTAAGAACCTTTCTGTCTCCCAGACTCCACTGTTGTATCTCCTAAAGAAAAAAATCTGATTCACAAATTGGTGTTACCTAAGAGAAAAAGTGGTTTAGCATCACATTATTTAGGGAGACTGGGAACTTCAGAATATATGGAACATAATTTTCCCATATTGCATAATATTTGTCTAAAAGAAAGACAAAAATCCAATGAAGTAGCCTGACCATAAACAAGTTTAAGTTCTATTAACTTATGTGCCTTTTTCTTTAGAAAAAGGGCAGTAGAAATTTTCTAGTTCAGTACATCTCAACAAGACCCTGTAAATGCCAGGTTGTGGAAACTGGCACACAAGCAAGAAAATGAAAGAGTACATTACCAAATTACTAGCAAGTGAGAGTTCATTTTAACTGAACACACTACCCTAAATTTCATAAAAATGAATGCAAGTTTAGTGGTGCGAGAACTTTACTGCTAGCAGCCTAATCACTGCTCAAAAATTTCATACGGATATTTTATTAAATAACTAAACTTCAGAAAGGGAATTAGTAAGAAAGCCTTGCTGCAGAAGCTACAAACAGTGCTTGGACTTTGGACCCATTTGCTAATTCTAGGACAAAAGGAATATCCAAGATGAAGTCTTGGCATGGGACCGAGGAACATCATGTTTCTCAGAGCTTCTGTTTGCCAGAAAAATTTTCAGTATCTCCAGAAGCTGGTGGTGTTCCCATTTTAAATCTCACTGTGCTAGATGTTTGCTTTTTACACTGCAAAATTGTACTATACAATCTGGAGTCTCAGTTTACAAAAATCCTTTTTAGTAACCTAAGAGACTTGGCTTTGGTCACAGTATCCATTTTAAAATGTTTCCTCTTTTGTAACTGATCAGATTCTATTCCCTCCTATTTCTCCGATCCAAGCTGCAAAATTCAGATTACGAATTTGAAACCACAATGCCTGCAGCTTTTAAATCTGCCAAAAAGTACTTATCCTCAGAACCATGCTTCTAATGACAGATGCCTGAAGCAACATTCATATTTAGATTTTACTATACTTGAAAAGGCTCAGGGATGCTACACACAAGATACTCGGTTTAGCCCATCTTTACCCTTACAAAGGACAGTCACAATTAAATCCTTTCAAAAAAACCTCATCAAACTGCCTTTCCAATTTTACTCCTTGCTTAAAGGGCATCTCTTCTACTACAAACTTTGGAGAAAGCTGGCATTTTAAAATGTACATTTTGCTCAAGGATTTAGGTAACATTTTCAGTTTTGGGGAGCTGCTTGGCTAGGACTTTATTTTCCCCTTCAATAAAAGCCCTTGAGATTCTTCAGGTAGAAATACTTTCCCAATTTGGTTACTGAAGGACCACAGACGGTGGAAAGTGCCAAAGCAGGCACAGCTTTGTTTGCATTGCCTAGGGAAAACACAGCCAGGAGAAAACATACCAGAGAAACTACCTGTTTCACTGCAAAGGTGAGCTCAGGAGTAAACTAACACATAAGCATGTGCACAAGGGAACAAACTAACGAATTATTTGACCTGAACAGAGATCCAAGAGGACCAATTCTCTGAAAAGAACAAACCACACGTTCATACCCCAGGCTTTGCTCCCTTCTGACAGAGGCACGTAATTCAAGCCAGTATTTAGCAAGCCCCATATGAGGCTCGAGCAGTTCAAATGATCAGAGTCAGCAGACCTCTCCATGGGATTTCAGAGTTTAGCCCTTCTCCCTAGGCCCTGCTTGGAACTACGGTGTGGTCAAAAACTAGCATCAGAGAGCCAGGACCTGTTTCAGCTGTGTCCCCTCCGCCAGAAGACACAGGGGGTAGGGAGTGGTACAGATCAAGGACTAACATTTTCTCCAGATTATAAACAACTAACAATTTTCAGTGACTCAGATACATGCCAAATAAAAAATATTTATTGAATAAATATATCAATTTTATATATATATAAAAAACTAAACTCCATTTGATTATGCCAACAAAATGTCCCTACGAGATTCATTCCTGTATCAAGAAGCATTTACCCTATCAAGAAGTTTTACAACCTACACTCACTTCGTACTTCTCAACAGATAAAATGATGAAATAACACACAGACTTTGAAAAAAATATTTTCTTGGGTTATTCTATCATTCAAATGTTCATTGTAACAATATAAACCAGGAGTGTACATTTAATAGCTTACAGTAGCAGAATCCAGCGTCTCTCCCCAGCATACTTAAATGTATAAAATATTGACTCTGTATTTATGTAAAAGACTTTCACTTAATATTAACGTAAATGTTTTCAAGAACTTCTCAGATTGTCAGGTTTGTTTTTATCATGCTTTTTGTGAATACAGCAAGCAAGATATTTAACAGCTACTGTTGAACAAGCATATCCCCTTTCTACTGAAACAGGACACCAGCACATATGAGAAGCTCTCCAGGTATTATCCACAGAGAACTTCAAAACAATAAAGTCATTCTGAACATTTTGGACAACAAGAACACATTTAGCTTGTGCAAGAATACTGACATAAGTTACAGTGGTATAGGATAAAAGTTATGGAGAAATTACTGGAGTTATAGTGAAGCAGGGGACATCACGAACAGTATGAGCACACTTCAGGTAACTTGTAAAAACAAAATTTGTGAAAGTGTGTGCAGAGGCAGCAGATACTCCTGTCAGATCAACATACAGTCAGATGTTGGACTGTCAGCAAGTATTTGATTAGCCCACCCTTCCACCTTAAAGAGGCAAAGAAAACAATACACACCAATAGAAAAATCTCGCTGTTTCTAAGGTGTCTTAACACTGCAATAAAGTATCAGTGAAGTAGCTTTCATCAAGGAATACAGCTGCTCTTTCAAAATAAGACACACTCTGGTGTGTATATACACCCTTCTACATAGCTATTTACATATACCTACAGGAGACAAAAAGACCAACATAAAATCACATGCGTAAGTAACTTCTTACCAAACATTAAATTATTTCAAGAAATTAAGAAACATTATGTAAATTCTTGTCTTTTGAAATTATGGCCTTGCGAGAGTAATGTAAAGTTCATGGAATATATTTTTGCACAGCCCCTTCAATGCATTTTATGTATTTTCCTACAAGAAATTTTTCAGGGGAAAAAAGCTACCATCACGTAAGTCATTCTCTGCTGTTTTTACAATTCAAAACTTCTAGATGGGAAACATCATAATTTTGTAAGTATATGTCCTGGTTTCGGCTGGGATAGACAGTACATTACAATGTTTTTTGCTGACAGAGTAATTAAATATTTACTGGGAACATAAAAGTAAATGTTTAATGTAAAGACACGATATAAATGCGGTTTGAATTTCACTTTTAACAATCTAAACACTTACCTGAAGATTGGAAAGATACTTTAAACAAGGCTAGCCTATCAACATATCTTTAAGTTAATTCCACTTACATGTGAAAGTTAAGATAATAAAAAAGTCTAAATACTGAAAAATAAAAAGGAAGGCAACGTATGTAGAATTTTATCACTAGCTGGAAGTTAATTTCAATGAAGTCTCTTTGAAATTGCTTTAAATTTTGCAATTTCATTTTCTCAAAACATTGTTTATCGTTAGAACAAACAATTACTTGATATTTTCATGATGACATTTACCGTGCCATATGAACAACGACTCAATCAATTATCTTCTAAAGATGTGGGTGAAGAATTTCAATAAATCTAATGTCCTTTGCAATGTGTTGCATTACAACAGTTAACACCCAAGATAAGAGGAGGTCAAGCATCTAGAGTCCTACCGCCCAATAATTACTTTATGACCTACATTTTTGGTGCAGCACAGTAATTTTAATGATTCTTTTTCAATTCCAGTATTTTTACTTTTGCCCTTCTTTCCATTCTGAACATTTTGCTATCTATTTACACAAACATCCAAAGGCCAACGTAACTGCAAATTTCAATTATCAGGAGAAAAATAGTATCTGCTCCAATCTTTCAATGCATTTGTCCTCTTCTGTCCTCCATCTGCCATTGTCAGATTAACAGGCTGATAAACAAAGCCAATTTTTCTATTTCATTTGGCTGCTCGTCCTGCACGTTTTCCTCTTCTCTTCTGCATGCCTGACCTCATCAAAGTTCTAGCCTACAGGTCAAATGAGACCCAGTCACCTGCTCATTTTTTCCTAAAAAGCTGGAAAACCAGTCTGTTCCAAATGGCCCACGCATGCAGGAACTGAGTGAACCACACCTATGTGGTTGAGGGGGCTTTTTGTGAGTTGCCAAAATAACTCAGAGAGAGGATATTACATTTGGATAGCTGTCCTAGCAGGCAGAAAGGCAAAGTCCCTATGGATTCCTAGAAATACCATCTTCAAATTCTCTACATAGTCCTACACATTAGATATACAATGGACTACCTCTATATAGTCACTATACAGAGGAAGCAAGTGGCAAGTGACCAGGTACACTTCAGTTAGGGTCCTCATCTGAGTCTCCCTCTAAAGAAGCCTCTCTCTCAGCAGTTGTGTAGACTGAACCTAGCATCTTCAGGCCAGCTGGTCTTTGTGAATGTCATGGTATAAGAGTCTTCATTACTGTTGGACAAGTCTTAGAAGCAGCTAATCAGTATAAAAATGAAACACTAAGTTTTAGCACCAGAACTATTTACTTACCTTTTCCCACTACAATTACTTCGGTTCAGTCCTCCAACTTGGTTAACTGCAGACCAGGCTGTGAGACCTACATATGGTAAGGAGGCAGCTTCTGTGTGACTGAGACACTTTGGCTTAAAAGACACCTGAAATAAATCAATCGTATCTAAGTCACACAGCAGATCCTACGTGACACTGAAATACTTAAACAAGCTTTACTGAATTGCAGATTGTGTATTCCACATTTTCAACTATCTTCATAATTAGCTGGAGTCTAAATCAATCCAAGCACCAAGAAATGGACAGTTACTTAGCCACCAAAGAAAAAAAAAAATGCCAGTCTTTACAATTTGGGGGTTTTGTCTGTTGGCCACATTTTTGAAGGTTTACCTCGTTTCCACTAGCTACCACAAACTCTGACAGAGTACCCTGTTTCCACGGAGGAATTGCTGCCCACACCTAAAACCAAACAGAAAACAACCATCAATTTTTGTGACTTTGCACATGATTGTACCTACACAGCAGTTTTCTTCATTAAAGAAATCTTTTTTCCAATTTGCAGAATGTCTTCACTGTTTCTTATCAGAAACCAGTTTAGCTTACTCTTTACACAAAAAAAAAAATCACAAGACTGACTAAATTAAGGACTGCAGAGCTATGTAAATAGATTGTACCATACTGTGCATGAGACATAATTTTCCAAAAAACGCAAACTACTTCCATGCCAGGAAAGCCCAGACTGGAGGGGATGGGGCAGGGAGGAATCAGAATTTGCTATACTAAAACTGCTGAAATGTGAACAACTGGTGAAGATGAAAGCAAACAATACCAGTATTTATGTGGGGACTCACGAAGTCGTTCTTGCGTTATGCCAGAGTTCCTATCCTAAGTAAGTTACTCAAGAAAAAAACCAACTAATCCTTTCCTATTAGAATTCTATCTTCAGTCAAAAATGAAGCAGCGTCTTGAGTGTGCACTTATAAATAAATATAATTCTTCTCATTACCACTGAAATGGACCAAAAATTAAAAAACAGAAGGGAAATTAACTTGCAGAAGCAAGTCTGCGAAAGACCATGTTTTTCAGAGGAAAAAAAGTAGGGAAGAAAGCATTCTAGGAATTTACTGCTAGATAGTCCTCATTCAGAGTGCAACAACATAAAAAAAAATTTCCTAAGTGGAAGAAGAAAGCTGAACATCTCATAGTATATTTTATATTTTAACTATACATTTTAGAAAAAGAGAGATTGGTGGTGTCACCTCATCTCCAGGTTTGAAATAAGACACACTCAGTCCACATTCCATAACAACACCAGAGACATCTCGACCAAGTGTTAGTGGAAATTCAGCGTCCGCGCTTTTGAGTTTCAGTGGATCCCGCTTCATATTTAATGCAGTTGCACCATAACCACCTGCAAAATATGAAATTAACCATGACATACTGTACTGAGTTTTCATTTATTAACTGAACAATTCCAGTTAGAAAGGACTGTCTGTACCTAACGTGTCTCATTTCTGTTGTAACTTCAGCATGCAAAAAAACTGCAATATTTTATACTTTTACAGATTTTACAAAAAAAGAGCAAATCTCAGTTCTGGCTTTTTTTGCCCATGAAATGGCCCTCCGTTATAAAAATATTTACTATGTGATAACACTGCCAGAAATTCTAAGAAGTCTGCTAGAAACGCTCCATTTTCCAACAGTGTCATGTAGCTAGGAATCCAAAAGAACTCCAAGCTTTCCATTTGCCTTTTCAAATTAAGTACTGTAAACAAAGCACTATGAAAATAATTGTAAAAATTACTAAGGCACATATCCTAAGATGAGTAACCTGAACTTCTGTTCAGTAAGCAATAGCTAAATGCTGCGAATTACCCATCTAGTAACTCTGCTCAGCCTAAAAAAGTCTGCATTCGGGCATGTATGCCCTTTCAAGTGTTTGGAGAAGTCTGCCTAGGTACCCCATTATGCTAGAAAGTGGTTTTATACTGAAAAGAAAAGAAACAGACACAAAAACAGGCACCTTGAAAGCAGGATGAAAATGTAGTTTCTTCGACATACTTTTATACTGACTCAAAATACTAGTAGCAGCCTTGCAGTTCAAGTGGGTCACTCAACTGGAATCCTCAGAGAGCAAATGTCCCATAATCAAACTTACAATTATATACAAAGATTTTTTTAAATTAATTTATCAGAGACCCAAGACACACATTACAGCTCTGTCGGTAGGCTTCCTGCAGGTATCTCTGCATGCACTCCTGAATCTGATTTGATATGCAAATCACTTCTCAACATGAAATACAAGGTCTTCTACTACTGCAACTTCCTTCTTGTATTTCGAACCTTGAAATCGAGGAAAAATCTGATTAAATGGGTCAAATACAAAGAGTTAGTCAGTCAAAGATGTAGATTTATTGGGCCAGCAGGTACTCAGATGCCAATTCAGAAGGGGCACGACAACGAACAAGATGGTTTGGATTAGCTCGCACGTGCTGACTTCGCAGTAACTTTGACCTTCAGCCCCGTTCACCTCAAAGAGATGGGAAAATCCAGTACCTCTCAGGGGGAATGCTGCTTCTTGGGAGGACTAGTCTCTTGATCAAGAGAGTGCCAACACCCAGATGGTGGGGACAGGGGAGAAGGCCAGGAAAAAAAACCCCACCGTGGTTATGCTACTAACAAAAGGAAGCTGACTTGTGAGTTGCATGCCTGCAGAAGACAGCAATTAGTCACTTAGATTAAAAGCTTACCCCCCCCAACACACACACTCTTGTCTTCAGAAAAGCAATGGCTTTTTGTATCGTTCTTCCTAAGAACTTGAAAAAAATAAGTTTCAAAGAGGCGGGGGGGGGGCTGGGCGGGGGCGGCACCCGCTTCGTGGGGGGCGTTTTACACTGCCGCGCGAGACAGGTGACTACCAGGGCAGACCGGTGACAACGTCTGTAGGATTTTGGACGCCGGGGGACGTGCGGAAGCCTCAATCGAAGCACACCCCCTACCATCACGCCAGCCTGGCCCCGGCCGCTCGGGCCCGGCACTTACTTCTCATGCTGAGGTCGATGGGGTTCAGGCTCGCGGCATGAACTTTAATGATGACCTCGTTCGGGAAGTGTATGATGGGGAACACCATGTCCCTGGTGAAGCGCAGCACGTCGTTGCGGCCGTACCGGTCTATGACCCAGGAAGGCATGGCGGACCGCGCCCGCGGAGAGGCGCGGAGGCCGCGGACCGGCGGCTG
>NW_008794211.1:4094025-4108835 GCF_000699145.1 Aptenodytes forsteri
TAGGCCGCGGGGGGGGGGCTCATTCCCGTGGGCTCCTTCCTGAAGTGGCAGTTGGGGGCGCGCTTTACCCGCTTAACGCCCCGAAGCGGGCTCTGTCCCCTGGCGGCCTTGAAAGGGGGATTGCGCTTTCAGGTTTCGGCAGCGTTGAAGGAGGGACATGTCACTCCGACGGAGCTCTGCCAGAGGTGCCTTTCCCTCATCAAAAGCACCAAGTTTCTTAATGCTTACATTACCGTGGCGGAAGAAACTGCCTTGAAGCAGGCTGAAGAATCAGAGAAAAGATACAGAAGAGGTATGTTTGCTCCTACTTTTAATCCTTAAAAAGCTGTTGTGGAGGAGCTCTTGTGTTAGATGAAGCATCTTTTCTTTTTAAAGCAGGTATATGCACTACTTGTTTGACTATTAGGGGATGAGGCTTGCGGTTGAGGCTTCTGTGGGTGCATGCTCATGGGTGTATGCTTGGCACCCAGTAGTGTATTCCGTTCAAAAATCAAAAGCAAAACGTGGACCAAACCCGGCACTGCAGATTAAATAGGCTCTGTGCTTCTTGAACAGCACTGCTACTGGTTGCCTCTTCTTTCCCTCAGCAGTTTATTTTGAATTGGTAGCCAACAGTTACCACGAACAGGAAGATGCAGTGGTCTTTTGCAGGCTTGTCGACTGGGTTAGACAAACACGTGGCTCAGCCTATCGGGTTTTAAGTTAAGAAAGCAAATGAAAATAAAGCAACTTTGTTAATTGCAGTTATTAGTTGATGAACAGAACAGCATTCAGTCCTGTTATCTGTGGCATTTAGAGGCTGACCATCCTCATTTTCCTTTGCATTTCCTGGGAGACAGAAAAGGGAAATTTTCACCTAATAGGGTACTTGTTTTCCTTCCTGGGTGATACTTGGTGTCCTCTGGCAGCTTAAGAAAATTGCCAGCTAGAGTGTTTTGCTTCCTGACATAGGTCTTTTAATTTTCTGGCAGCTTAAGAAAATTGCCAGCTAGTTTTGCTTCCTGACATAGGTCTTTTAATTTTTTTTAATTTTTTTTTTTCCCTGGATTGTGGATAGTCAATCACCTAGGGAAGATTTTCTCTGCTTCAGTAATTTTTTTAGATCATATCTCCTGTGTATGTTGGGTAGGCAGAATTTATGTCTCCCAGCCTAGGGATGGAGTAGATTTAGGCAGCACCTATGGCTTAAATAAGCATTACATGGTCATATTTGAAGAGGTAAGCACTCCTTTGGGATAGCTAACCTATATGAAAGCAGCTGCCTGTCTTGCTCTGCTCCGCTCTGCGGGGTCAGGTCTGGTTTGGGCAGAATGCTCAGTGCTAGAGTTAGAATGGAAGATTGTTCTTGAAAAATGTAACAGACAACTATCAAATGCTAAGCGGATAGCATTCTTGCTTCCAAAAAACACCTAAAGGGACATGTAAAATAAATGGTAATTGATAAGAAGACTATACTTATAGCACGCTTTGCTTTAATCTCTGTTGTCTTTGCAATAATTCCTAATGCAGGTCAGCCGCTGGGTGTTTTAGATGGAATTCCTATTGCAGTAAAAGACAACTTTAATACAGCTGGCATTGAGACAACATGTGCATCAAACATGCTAAAAGGTACAGTAGAGCTTTTAAAGTAAAATCAGATCTCATTTCAGAGCTCTTGCTCTTCTTTTTAGAGGGTTTATGGAGTAGAGTCTTCCAGAAATCTAAATATTTTCAAAAAATGAGCTGAACTGATTTGAGAAAATATGTTTATCTAATTTCTCCTGCCAAGCTCATCTGGTATTACAGATGCATCTTTTTCTTGTGTAAGCACATTATCTCCTTTATTCATATAGTTACGTGCTTTTAACAACACAATGTTTATTATAGCCTATATACTAAAATGGAATTGTTCTATAGTTCACATTTTGCTTCACGTTACTTTTAGGTCCTGATTTGAGAAAATATGTTTATCTAATTTCTCCTGCCAAGCTCATCTGGTATTACAGATGCATCTTTTTCTTGTGTAAGCACATTATCTCCTTTATTCATATAGTTACGTGCTTTTAACAACACAATGTTTATTATAGCCTATATACTAAAATGGAATTGTTCTATAGTTCACATTTTGCTTCACGTTACTTTTAGGTCTACAGGAGAGCAGTTAGTACTGTTTGCTGCTGTTCTGTCTATCAAAATCCAAAGACAGTCTCTTTTTTTTTTTCTGTTGATAATTGTTGACTTCAGTAGTTTTTTTCATATGACTGTAGGAAGAGTAGACATTAACAATTCTTTTCTCTATATTCCTGATATACAAACACATTCTGTAAGGCTTTTTTTTTTTTTAAATTTCCTAAGCTCCTTGTTTCTGTTAACATCCATGAACATTTCCAAGGCGTTAGAATGTTTCCATAGTACAAGCAAAAGTAGAAAACATTTCTTATATCTGTTTTATTCTGCACAAAGTAAAACTGAAAAGTTTTGTAGAAGATAGCTCAAGTAAATTAGCAGAACCCTAATCTGATTATGTGTTGGGTTTTTTTTAATAGCAGAAGAAACAAAATATGACTTTGCTATTTTAAAAAGTGTTGTTATATTACCCGAGATGCTTTTCCTTAAAGCACGTTCTCAGACCCATTGTGATTGATTGCAATGTCATGGCTGAGAGTATTAGGAGTGATGTTGTCCTTTTTGTTCCTGTTGAGGGTGGGGGCGGAGAAAGCCCTGTCAATATTCACAGAAGGAAATGGTTGCTACCTAGGCTCTCATGTAAGTGTCATGGTTCTCATCCTAGTTTATGTAAGGTCTAAGTGGTCAAGGGTGCACACGTTTGATCACAGGATAGTCAGTATTTAAGCTTGTGGTTAACCATATGCTCCTTTGTCTCATGGTGATGGGAGATAATTCAAGGTAGCTTAGCACTTTTCCGTAAAGAGCTGTTTCTCATTTCTTCTAATTTTAGGCAGTTCCTGCAAATTGGCTGAATGCAGTAATTTGCTACCCTTGTGGTAACTTGTTTATGTGAAGTCTTAGCTCCACACTCTAGAAATCTATAGTCCAGAATTACTGGGTTGTAAGTTGTGGAGGAAAAAAAAGACATTGCAAACAAAACAGCATTTGGTTTACTTTTGCTACGTTTTGGAAATTACTCATGTTGTCTTGAAGCAAAATTTTGGCACTGTGAACTGACAATTCTTACGCATAAATAATGATAACTCTGAAGTGTTCAGAGTAGCTACTTCTAAATCAGCTGTATCACCAATCATTCTTAATTGTTCTGATTGTTTTCAGGTTATATTTCTCCTTACAATGCTACAGTAGTTCAGAAATTACTGGATCAGGGAGCTGTGCTTTTAGGAAAAACAAACCTAGATGAATTTGCAATGGGGTGAGTGATGTTTATTATTTTTAATGTGTGATTGCACATTAAATAGAATACACACCATCTGTTCTGATCTACCTGTAATCCTTAACTCCTCTTTCTTTGAGGTTAGAAAATAATGAATACCCGTGAAGAGTATAAAGAGTTGCATGAATTTTTCCCTGAGTATTTATACTGTTGTGTAAATGATATAAATGCTGAGTTTTATGAACATAGTGTTCGACTATAGCTGTGTTGGAGAGGGAGGAAGCAGTACAGCCTTTGCAGAAGGCCAAGGATGAGCAGACTTCTTCCAGATCCAATAGTATGTTAGTAGAATTGGTTCCAACACTAGTTAATTGCTGCCTTTTTCTCTCTCCTTACTGGTGGTTTTTGCCCTTAGCTAATTATTGTCACGCCCTTCCCCCCATGGCAGTCACTGCCTCTGCCAGTCAGCCACTGGAGTAATTTGTATGAGTACTCCCTGATTTGCTGCAAACAGGCAACACTTAAATTGCCTAAGCTAATGTTGGTGACTTTTGTCAGGAGCAGGTTGGAAAATGCTCTCACAAATTGATTCTCCAGCAAATCGGTGAAGGCAGCCAAGCTATAGCAAGGAAGAACATCGGGCTGTTATGGATGGGAGTCTCTGTCACCACAACTGTTGGGTCTGGAAAGGAATGTCTGGGACTTTAGTTACCTATGAGAAACAATAAGTGGTGTGTTTTGGTTTTATTTTAACTAAACTGAAGACAGGGTTGACTGGGAATTCAGATGGATGCAGTGGAAATACTTTGACTGTATTGTTTTAGATAAGGTCATTTCTGTGTCAGAGACACTCCTCAGACCGATTGTGCAGTATTACAACTGGTGTAAGTTCATTAAAGCACAGGATACTCCTAAAAAAGCTTATCCCACCGCTGGCCTCTCATCTCTGGTCTGTGTGTTTGCATGGTCTCTTATGCTAGCAGCAACACAGCTGCACCATGAGCTTGATCAGGGAGCTGATCCAGCTCAAAAGTAATGGTGTCTCAGTAAGGTTAGTTTTCAAGTGGTGTGTCAGCTGCCCACTCTGTCTGATGATTTGGCTAATAGCACTGGCACCCTGGAGTCAGGGGGAACATGGGGTGGAAGTTGTGAGGAAGGAGGAAAGTACATCCTGTCCCCGCTTCTGGTGGCAGCTCACACTGCCACAAGCTGACTGAAACAAGTTTCTGAGAAGCCAGTCTAGCACTCTGAACCAGCGAACTATGGCCTCAGGAGAGGGCTACAGAGTGAGTTATAGTGTGTTATTTGCAGAGAAGTGCTTGTTCCCGCTATTGCAGGGCTTTCCTCCCACCTTTAGCAGCACGGTTTTCCACAAGATCGTGGTAATCTTCTTTTGCCTTTTCCAAATGCAGGGTTAGGAAACCAGAAGACCTTTGTTTTGAAGTAGACATGCAGCTTTACTGTTACATAGCTTAAATCAGTTTTACATTTTTGTGTTTACATTCTTTTCAGTGGCATTAGAAGAATGATATCATTAGAAGGTATGAGTTCAGGTTCTGTGTCAGAAAGGGCTGAAGACCTATAAACTTTACAATTCTGTGTAATGTTGTTGAAGTTGACTGCACAAGGATTTACGTACACCAGTCTTCTTGAGTTGAAACTGAATTTGCTAGGATGAAGGATGAGGAACTGGCTAAAGAAAAAAAACTTGGTGAATGCAGTGTGTCATCTGTCAACTTCTGTCTGTATTTGTCCTGTCTGACTATCTTAGATCTGGGAGTACGGATGGGGTATTTGGACCAGTCAGAAATCCCTGGAGTTACTCAAGACAGTACAAGGAAAAATCTGTCCCAAAATCCCATTCTGAGGACGAAGAGTCTAACTGGGTAATAACAGGAGGGAGCTCAGGAGGCAGTGCGGCTGCTGTGTCATCTTTCACATGTTTTGCGTAAGAGGCTTTTTAAAATTGTTTTTTATTAAATGTCTCAAAATATGCTGGAAGGTTTTAATTTTATAATTTTCTCATAATCTAGTTTGAAATGTGAGGGTTATTTGCACGGGCATGCAAGAATTTATTTCAGCATCCCTAGTTTGTTTGTGGCATATCATGAAGCCAGAATGAATCCATGTAGGCAAATTTAGGCATATTCATTTCAACTGTTATTCAGCGGACTGATACGACCACTTTGCACTGCGTGAAATAAAATGATAATGGCAGGGAAGGGAGGGCAGTTTTATTGCTCCTTAAAATTACATGGGGTTTGCGACCCAGCCTCTTCCTCAGTAAGTGCATTACACAAATACACGCTGAAAATGTAATTCAGCAAATTAGGAGATCCCTTAATTTGTAACAGTATAATAATCTTTCCTCCCCTCCTTTGTTTTTATAGCAGAGTTATGTAATAATACATGAGATTTGGGATCTAAAAGCTTTCGTATCCCTGACTTAACAAAAGGATACACAGATACTTACTACAGAGATACTTACAAACTTGTCTGTTTTAAAAAGTTAGACAGGTTTAGTTTTTTGTGGTTTTTTTTTTAATCAATTTAAACAAGCTGGAATTTTTTTTTTTTACAATAATTATTATCTGCATGGAATAGCAATGCACTATTTAACAAATCAGTGGTCTATACTATCTTCCCCATCCAACTGTTAAAAGAAATCCAACCCTTAAAACTTTACACCTTTCATTTTATGCAGTTTTTAGAGCTACATAGTGGAGCACATTTTATAGCAGATGATTTCAGTTGTACTATTAACTGGAAGGCGTTTAAGAATGCTCTTTAGTTATTGTGTCTTTGTTTACCCATAGACTATATTATAAGCGTCTATTTTATTGTTAAAATATTTTTTGCTAATGTTGACTGCAGCTTTTTTTAAAAAAAATACTATGTTTTAATATACAAACCCCTATTTATTTTATGATTTTTTAAATGATACCTCTCTTCATCTCATGGCCCTTTGCTAGGATGTAGTCTGCTCAACATTTTAATACTGTTGAAACTGAACTCAGTGCAGCCATTCCCAAGGACTGCTGGTCCTTGTCCTGAGCCAGCATGGGCTGATCCTGATAGGGTCTGGCACCTTCTCTTATGTTGCTGGGCATGCTGAACTCCCATTTCGCATTGCTTAGCACTTTGTCAGATGAGGTAGGTTTTTCGTCCAGCTATTTTATTGCCTATAACCTATTGTATATCCACTCTATTAGTTTCTTTCAAGCATCAGGAAGGCTGCCAGTCTTTGTCTTTTCAGTTTGAGATTTGGATGTACAGAAATGCTGCAAAATTGAGGATGTTCTGTATCAACACAAAAGCCTTGAAAAAATTCCACTTCAGCAAAGTCAATTGAATTGGTTCAGCCATCTCAGAAACAGATGCCTATGGGAAAAGTCACATACCCACTTCAATAAAAATTATACCTCCTTCTGAAGTTTAATTAATTTTTGGCAAAGATTTGGATTATTTTTTATGTGTTTATTTTTTAGATGGTGCTTGAGTTAAAATTGTTAAAAATGAGAAGAGCAGGTTTCATTTCAATATGAATTTCCAATTCCATTACAATTTTTGAAATAAAAACTTCAATTTAGAAAGAACAAGGTTTCACCTGTGAAAGAACAAAAAAGAAGTCAACTTAAAAAAACCCAAAAAACTGTGTCCTAAAATTGCACCTAAGCTACTATAAGCTGGAATTTCTGATGCTATGCTTTGTAGGTTTGGAAACAGGAAAAACATCCTAGACTTTGAAAAGTATGCCCTGTTATTAGGGGCAAGAAGTGTACTGTGTCACTATTTATTTGTATACTGGAAGATGCTGCTTTGTAGTGTATTGGCTACTGAATAAATAAGATATCAATGTCTGAAAATCATGAACTAAATCACGAGGCGTATCTTTCGGAGTCCGCAGTATTGGAACAGACCAACAGAGAAGGCAGAAGTAGATATTTAGGACCATATTCAGATGGCCTAAATTCTACTGGTCTACCTCTGCTTTGTGAAAAGAACTGGGCTCACCTGATGGCTAATTCAGAGACCCTAAGAAAAACAAGAGAACAGATAAAAAATAGCAGACATAGGGAGCAGACTGAAATTTAGGCTGTGTGATTATGACGTCTAATCTGGAAGAATTCACACATTTTTAAATCCATGCATCTTGAAGCCATACATTTTTATTATTTGGAAATGTTCTGAATTACCTTACTAATGATAATCCTTTTGAAACTATAGAGCCTTAGGGTCAGACACAGGAGGATCTACGCGAAACCCTGCTGCTCACTGTGGTGTAGTAGGTTTAAAGCCAACATACGGACTGATCTCTCGCCATGGTCTCATTCCTCTAGTGAACTCCATGGACGTGCCAGGAATCTTAACCAGATGTGTGGATGACGCAGCAGTTGTGTTAGGTATTACTACTGCATATGTCTTTGTATACAACGTATCTTTGTTTACAACATTGTCTCAAAAAAAATTGAATTCTAGCTACCCAGTGTACATTTTCCTGTTCTTCATATGTCATGTCATATTTCAGGTTCACTTGCTGGACATGATCCTAAAGACTCTACCACAATTCAGGACAACTTTAAGCCATTTGAACTACCCAATTTGACTGATGTCAGCAAGCTCTCAATAGGAATTCCGAAGGTAACATTTAAATCCTGTCAACAATTGCGGACAGGAACAGCAAATAGGACACCTAACAAAAAAATATTTGTGTCTTGCCCACCACCTCCCAGTCTCTCATGATTTAAAACAGTGAAGACAGTACAAGAAGCTCCTGGAAAAGAGCAGTATGTGCTCTGTTGCCTGTGCAGGTGATTCGGAGCGAGCATATGCTAATGCTTCATCTAAAACATTTTGTCGTCATTGTGGGAAGCACTGTCGGGAAGTTCCAAGGGAAACGGGGAACTTCAATTCTTGGTTCTTTCTGTTGCTCTTTTATCAGTCACCTGTATAACCTCAAACAAGTTGCCCTTAGTGCCTTCTCACACAGTGAGGTTAGTACTGTTTTGTGCAGTGCTTTGAGATACTTGTCTAAATGGCACTGTGTTAATACGAAGCAGAATTTTAAAGGCAATTGAGTGGCACAAGGAGCTGTGATTCGCAGAGCTCTAAGGATTGAAAGACGACAGTAATCTGGTTCCTGATGTATGCAATTCAATCATGTTTGTAACTATAAGGATACTTGCAATTTAGGCACAGCATTTGGGACTTAAGCCTATTTTTAGTTTAGTAAAGGCTCTGCCTTCAAAGAGACAATGTGAATAACATTTATTGGTTTGATTCTCAGTATTTGAACCTGTGCTAGAACAGGTATACCAAAAGATTTAATTTGGTAAACAGAGGTGCCCACTGACCTTAGGGGCAGATCCATAACCATTCAGGATCTATGAAATGCAAAAATTGTATGCCTAGAAAATTAATTAGCTGCGTACTGTTTAGTTTTTGATAAATCTAAAATAGTGGTATTGGTTAATTATTCGTATCCTTTGGACAGTTGTTTGCTACTGCTACAGATTATCCTAAACAGATACATGCGTATATTAACCACGGGTCATAGCTACTCAGAAATCAGACAGTATTATCACCCTGATATTGTGGGTTAGAACGAAAGCAAGTATCTTCAAAAATAGAGAATTTTAATAGAATATCTTTAACTCAGCTCTTAAACAGGAATGTAGCTTATCTAAGTCTTCTCCCAACCCCTTGATTGTAGTTCTTCTTTGGTGGGTTGTTTTGTTTGTTCCACTGAAGCATGCCAGTTGTCACTGATGAGCTGTGGCCATAATTTCTTTTTATCTTTCCTACTCACAGCAGCCCTAGTATTAGGATTTAAACCTGAAGAGTTTCTACCCACAAACTGCAGAGCAATGCAGTAGTCTCCATGGATAGACAAATAAGTGGATAACTGGGCAATTTCTGCTTCAGAAGAAACTGCTGAAATTCCATGGTCTGCGACGTGGGTTGATCCTACTGAGATGAACATAATATTCTTGAGAAGACTGAATGCTGTTAATTTAATACTGCTTGATTGTATAACATTTAGTAGATGCAAGAAGCTTTAATAAGTACTTTAAATCATATAGTGGTGAGGTAATAGTTTCAATGTATTTTTAGCAAGGAGTGTTTGCGTTTTGGTTGCCATTAGAAGTAAACCGGTATGTAAAATCACTCCCTTTCTTGTTTTTCTCTAAGGAATATCATGCACCAGGGCTTTCTAGTGAAATTCTGGCTCTCTGGTCAAAGGCTGCTGACCTCTTTAAGAATGCAGGTGCTAAAGTAGTTGAAGTGAGTCTACCGCATACTCGTTACTCAATTGTCTGCTATCATGTGCTGTGCACAGCAGAAGTGGCATCAAATATGGCCAGGTTTGATGGACTGGAATATGGTAAGGCCTTTGAAAAAACTTTTTTCTCAGGCAATAGAAACATTGTTGGATGCCATTAAAAAGTATTAGTTTTAATAGATACATTTCTCATGGTTGAATGCTTGGTGTTATTTCTCCAAGATGGCATAGAGTAAAAACCCTGTCCAAATAAAAAAGAGTAAATAAATACATATTTTAATATATTTCACTTCTAGACACGTGTCTGGTCTTAAAATCTGTTTAATATTTCTATAGTAAAACAGGAATATGCTTTGTTGTTTTTCCAGAATAGTAGCATGTCAGACTGCAGCAAACAGTGGCCTATTGTGTTACTATGTATAACATTACCTTATGTTGTTAAATCTGAAGGATTACAAAAAGTACTAATTTACAAATTGCTTTTTCTTTTCAGGACACCGTTCTGACATGAACAAGTCCACAGAAAGTATGTATGCTGCAACACGACGAGAAGGCTTTAATGATGTTGTAAGAGGAAGAATTCTGTCAGGAAACTATTTCTTGTTGAAACAGTAAGCAGAACATCTTGAAACTCAAATTTGCCAAGTTAACAATTTTTTTTAAGCAAATGGTGATTAATTGTTCATCATGACATGAAAAAAAATTCATCCTTGCACTAGTAGCTACATGTATTATTATTATTATTGTTTAGCTATGTAATACCTAGTGAACTGTTAATAATGAATGAAAATGTTTTCCCTTAGTCTTACCAGTGAGCCTCCTGAATTAAATAAGTAAAACAACTTAGTGATTTCCCCCCCCGCCCCCCACCAGAGTATTATTGGTACCCATTAGTTAAATTAAGCAAAAATCTATCCTATGGTATGACATTGAAGCCATACTGAAGTCATTACTGTCATAGTGTTAGAAGTTCTGTAGTTCTTAATCTCATTAGAACTGCATAGAAAAACTGCTGGTGCATTCTAGTGAGGTCTTCTAGAGAGAAAGCCAGAAGATACAGCAATTAAATTAACTATAGCTCTGTGCTTCAGTATAGGAAAGGAAGGCACTGGAAGGTACTGAACCGATGTCTTTACAGAAGACAGGTTTTTATCCAGCTCATGTAGAGAAGCTGGTGCATGGATCAATTTGACTTTTTTTCTTAGTTTTCAATCCTTATTATCCAACAGTCGTAATTTATGTTAGTAAAAGTGCTGTTTTTCGCTGTCTTAATTTGTTCAGATACTAACAAATATTAGTCGTGTAATCAGTCTCAAAGCAAGTGCACTACAGAAAGAGCTCTGTCAGCAAGAGTATTCATCAGATGCGACTTCTAGTTGCTCTCAGAGGCAGGAATGTTGTCAGTCAGTATGTAACAATCAGCTTTTATGGAATGCCAGTATTCCTGCCAAGTGTGTTCCTTCTGGTTCCAACTGTCCAGATCAGCTTTCCTAAGGCTGCTTTAAAATTCATGTAGTTCATCCTTCTGTGAAGGAATACACAACTGGCTTCCATCAAGATTGAACAGGAGAGTCCCCTGCTCCTGTCCACAGTAAATTACTTTTGAAGAACAGAACCCAGGGTTCAGAAAGCATTCTTAGAATAAATAGCAGAGAAAAACCATCTGTGTCTCCTGCAAATGTTACATTTTACAGATTATTTTTATCTTGCTTTTGAAATCTGTAAAATAACTAGGTGATTGTTCAGGAAGCAATGGAGGCTTGTCAACGTCGTATTGGAATTAACAGAGAGTATGTGTTTGATTTAACTGTATTTCTTCACTTTTTTTTTTTAAAACCCAAAATAGTCTTTCCAGCTTAAAATATGGTTTGAGGTCCTTTTTGTTCCTTTTACTGTTTTTCTGAAGTTAACAGCTAGGATGATTTCAGAAATGATTGTAGAACAAGGACCATGATAAAACTTCTTAACTTGAATCTGCTGTCTATTATTGATTATAACGATTTGCATTGCAGTTTTTCAGAAACGTAAATCTTTAGATTACTCTTAACAAAATGGCTTTTGGGCAGTTTCAGTTGTTTTATCTACACACACTCTGGCATGTAGCAGTTGTTAATACCCCCTTCCCTTTTTTTTTTTGTAAATAGCTGTGGTTTTAGATGGCAATTACTCTTGAAACTGAATTTCTCTGAATTTAAGGATTCCACATTTACCAGTTCTGCATATGAAGTTAAAAGGAACAATAGACATAAAGCTGACTAATTTGTTTCTGCTTCAGAATTGTGTGAAGACAGTTTAGAAATCCAAAGACCACATGTTTACATGAGGAAAAAAAGGTTAGGGAAAGATGAGGTCTTTATAGTATTCTACAGAGAAGTATACTACAAACACATATGTAGTTTCAAGTCCATTTGGAGTCCTCTGTAAATGGTGGGACTTTTTCACATGCTTTAAGTATCTTGCTGGATTGAATCCCAAATGATTAATGCCTATTTTCCAGGCCTGCTTAGTTCTGCATTGTTTCTAGGCTTTGCTGTGCTGTCCTGCAGTGAAATTCAATACGCGGTTTAGTTTCAGAAAGGTGATAAAAGCGTTGTTTTGATTTTTAGTTAATTAAACTAGGGGTTTGTTTTCCCTTCACCTTTCTTCAGCAGGATGCCCTCATCTCCTCCTTCTTTGACAGCTTCATTGCCATGAGAGCATAAACATCATGTTTGATGACTAAGCTTCTGGTATATCAAAAACTCAAGTACCAGTGTTAGTCTTTTAACCAGAAGGAATACTGGGCTTGTCTTTTCTACAGTAACTAAGAAATTAAGTTCTGTATTTTTTGGATTAGTGTCAGGCCCTCATGTCCATATTTCTTATGGAGGCTTCAACGTCGTATTGGAATTAACAGAGAGTATGTGTTTGATTTAACTGTATTTCTTCACTTTTTTTTTAAAACCCAAAATAGTCTTTCCAGCTTAAAATATGGTTTGAGGTCCTTTTTGTTCCTTTTACTGTTTTTCTGAAGTTAACAGCTAGGATGATTTCAGAAATGATTGTAGAACAAGGACCATGATAAAACTTCTTAACTTGAATCTGCTGTCTATTATTGATTATAACGATTTGCATTGCAGTTTTTCAGAAACGTAAATCTTTAGATTACTCTTAACAAACCAGCTTAAAATATGGTTTGAGGTCCTTTTTGTTCCTTTTACTGTTTTTCTGAAGTTAACAGCTAGGATGATTTCAGAAATGATTGTAGAACAAGGACCATGATAAAACTTCTTAACTTGAATCTGCTGTCTATTATTGATTATAACGATTTGCATTGCAGTTTTTCAGAAACGTAAATCTTTAGATTACTCTTAACAAAATGGCTTTTGGGCAGTTTCAGTTGTTTTATCTACACACACTCTGGCATGTAGCAGTTGTTAATACCCCCTTCCCTTTTTTTTTTTGTAAATAGCTGTGGTTTTAGATGGCAATTACTCTTGAAACTGAATTTCTCTGAATTTAAGGATTCCACATTTACCAGTTCTGCATATGAAGTTAAAAGGAACAATAGACATAAAGCTGACTAATTTGTTTCTGCTTCAGAATTGTGTGAAGACAGTTTAGAAATCCAAAGACCACATGTTTACATGAGGAAAAAAAGGTTAGGGAAAGATGAGGTCTTTATAGTATTCTACAGATAAGTATACTACAAACACATATATAGTTTCAAGTCCATTTGGAGTCCTCTGTAAATGGTGGGACTTTTTCACATGCTTTAAGTATCTTGCTGGATTGAATCCCAAATGATTAATGCCTATTTTCCAGGCCTGCTTAGTTCTGCATTGTTTCTAGGCTTTGCTGTGCTGTCCTGCAGTGAAATTCAATACGCGGTTTAGTTTCAGAAAGGTGATAAAAGCGTTGTTTTGATTTTTAGTTAATTAAACTAGGGGTTTGTTTTCCCTTCACCTTTCTTCAGCAGGATGCCCTCATCTCCTCCTTCTTTGACAGCTTCATTGCCATGAGAGCATAAACATCATGTTTGATGACTAAGCTTCTGGTATATCAAAAACTCAAGTACCAGTGTTAGTCTTTTAACCAGAAGGAATACTGGGCTTGTCTTTTCTACAGTAACTAAGAAATTAAGTTCTGTATTTTTTGGATTAGTGTCAGGCCCTCATGTCCATATTTCTTTCTAGGAACTATGAGAATTACTTTATCAAGGCACAGAAAGTCAGACGTCTTATTGCCAATGACTTTGTGAAGGTTTTTGGGAGCGGTGTTGATATTTTACTCACTCCTACCACTCTGAGTGATGCAGTACCGTATATGGAATTCATCAAAGAAGACAACAGAACCCGTAGCGCGCAAGATGACATCCTAACACAGGCTGCAAACATGGCTGGTGAGCAGGGACAGGAATTCAGCTATGTTTTCCCCTGTCTAGTGATTTTTTTTAATGTCCATTCCCTTCAGCTATTTAACCTCTTCTTTAGAATCAAGATATTTCACCTCTGTCTTTTAACTCTTACAATGATAACCAGGTGTAAGGGTAGCTTATTTATGAAATGCTTTAAAATGTAAGACTAGATTTTAAAATGGGTGGGGGCTGCGGATAAGATGAATCCATTCAAATTACAGAGACCGAAATCTCTTTCTAGGAGAGCTGATTCTCTTTTCAGAGGATGCTGACTCCTTAAATCACTCTAATTCATTTATTGTAATCACCTAGCAGTATCCTTAGTTCATTGACTGAAATTATTTTAACTAGAATCATAGAATACCAGGTTGGAAGGGACCTCAAGGATCATCTGGTCCAACCTTTCTTGGAAAAAAAAAAGTCTTTTTCCTCTACATGAAAACAATTCTAAGAGTTGGAATTGTTACAAAAATTACTCCCAACTGGATTTGTTTAACAGTAAGTCTGTGCGTGTGTCTCTTTTTCCTTTCAGGACTGCCAGCCATAAATGTTCCTACAGGTCTTTCAGAGAGAGGCTTGCCAGTTGGGCTTCAGTTCATTGGACGGTCATTCCAGGAGAAGCAGCTTCTCACTGTAGCCAAATGGTTTGAAAAACAAGTAAAATTCCCAATGATCCAGCTAGAAGTGAAGAGGCACGACCACGGTGCCTTTCAGCATCAGAAATCTGCTTTTTTTTCATAACACGGGACTTGCTAGTCAGCTAAAGCAAGAAGGCTGTGTCTAAAAATGTATTCCTGTGGTTAATT
>NW_008794211.1:4110014-4126674 GCF_000699145.1 Aptenodytes forsteri
TCTAGTTGAAGATGTCCCTGTCCACGGCAGGGGGGTTGGACTAGATGACCTTTAGAGGTCCCTTCCAACCCAAACTATGCTGTGATTCTATGTAGGTAGTTCATTAAAAAAAAAAAATCCTTTCTAGCATGCAGGAGGTGAAATAAACTCCAGGTTTACAAATCACGCAGATTACTCTGGTTACATTCATTGTAAGAATGATAAATTCCAGATTTCTTCTGAGGAAAGATGGCTACTAGTCCTTGAGTAGTTATTTTCTTCTTCCTTCATCACTGTTCTTTATAATCAGCACTTAAAATGAATACTTACTAAGAAAGAAATTACCTTCTTCAGTGTAACTCTCCATAAGAGTAATACCACCTATTCCTTCATGGATGGTCATTCAACACAATAGTAATTTGAAACAGATTTTGAAACCGTAATGTTGGTAGACTGGAAGAGCTACTAAACAACTGAAAACCTGTTGTGAATGTTGTAATTTCCATTTTTCGAAAGTTGAAAAAGTATGAAGGATAAGTTTGTAGACTTGGTTTTGCATCAGATTTGCTTTCAGTCATAGTTTATTGTACAGATGTAAAAAGTGTAGGGTGGGGAAAATGATTGTGATTTAGTCTGATATGGTAACATACAGAATCTTCCTGAATTACATCTTGTCTTAGACCGTACTGTCACCTATATTAAAAAAAAAAAAATCACCTTATTTCTAAAAATTTCAAATGAATTGGTGAATTTTCCACACCCCAAGGTGAGCTATTCCAATACCTTTCCCACACGATTAAAATGGTACACGATTAAAAATCCCACATGAACAAAATTTAAAAAGTAAAATTTTTAATTTAAATATTAAAAACCAAGGTGTACCTTGTTTCTTGTCTGATGCTGTCTGGCTTCTTTACATAGAACAGTATTCAAGGAACTTGCTTTTTCTCTTAGTGGGCAGTGACGAAGTGGGGATCCCAACAGATGATTTTCACTGCTGTCTTGTTCTTGTATCTAGTCTAGGTGTGCTCTAATCATACCGTCACTGTGCACACTCATAGCAGCTTGCTGGCCAGAGCTCTCAGGTTATCCGCTATCCATGTGGGAATACCTGGATATATACTTGAAATACCTGCTCTTTGATTCGCAGTCAGGTCCCAAACCCAGACCTGCCACCTGCTGTTTCTAAAAGTAAGGGTCAGTGTCTTCTGCTGAGAGCTCGAGATAAAATCCTGCCTGCAGAGAGCATTCCTGGAGGGACATGAAGAGCCTTGGAGTGTTACTCACAGAAGAGAATTAGCAGAGAATTGCGCTCTCCCTTGGAAATTAATTCTGGACTGACTTCTGGTCTGGAGGAAAATGCCTACTTATGCTTGGCAATCTTTCTCTTTCAACTTCCCCCAACATTAAGAGAAATCTGATGGAAAAACTGGATCAAGGCAAAGATCACCACTCCACGTTTGCCAAGCAGCTAGAGGAGGGGTAGGTGAAGGGAAACTGTTCTCACTACTTTTTTTAAAGCAGGGCTCTGATTCCAGTCGCCAGCATCCTCTAAACAAACGTTCAGATAATCAAGACAATTGGCTGTTCTGACTCTTTAGAGTTTCTTCTGTTAGTAGATTTATGAGTACAGAAAAGTATGCAGTGAAATACGCAGTAGGGAAGGTACAAACCAAACAAGCGGACTTCTTCCCCTCTCAGCTGTTTTGCATTTTTGGGGACCATGTACCTCTTTCTGCCCTCCACTATCTAATGCTGGGCTTTCACTAAGCCAGAGGTGAGAGCTTGGGAACCAACACGGTCGAGCAGCTTCAGGATATAAGCAAGAGTTCCTCAAATTTTGCTAGAGGATATCTAGAGGCTTTTGCTGTCTTCATGTTAGAAAGCCGTCTCAAAGTAGTTGACTTGGCCTCGCAGCAGTTCCTGAAGTAGCTTAACATGCCGGCTTACCTGTAGATACAGCGGTTGTGAGGGGTATCTCTGAGCAATGCTTTGTGCAGCTGCTACCACTGCCAGGTCACGGCAGAGTTATAAACAGTAAAGTTCCGATGACGGGTAATTGGACTCTCAAAACTCCTTGTCACAGAAGTAGAAGAATTCCAGGGAGCAGGAAGGTCGGGGGGTAAAAAAAAAAAAAAGGGGAGGGGGGAAAAACCCCTGCCTATACAAACATTTTGTACAGCTGTCTTGAAAAACAATTCGCTGAAATGATAGAACTTAAGGTTTTACGACACTGCAGCATAGCCGCAGCAGGGGGGAGGTGTAACCTTAGTACAGAGTGAGCCCAGATACTTCCAGTGCTTCCTGAAGGAAACAAAAGCTAGAGCTTTAGCAAACAAGCCATCTGCTTAAATGTTTGGGGACGCAAAATTTTTTCTTCAGGTAATGAGAAACTGTAAGGACATTATGTAGTGGAGAAGTTATTTTTGAGAAGAAAATTGTTAAGAGCTTTTGCTGTAAGGTGTTTTTAAATACAACTGCAATCTGATGTTGCTGTTCACGCAGTTTCATACATGTGTTTTTCCCCTCACCATCCTTAACAGACTCACAGCAGGGAGACATTCAAAGCAAACTTTAACCTGACTGCTGCTACTTCTCTGTTCCCACATTTGTCAGTTTTCAGGCGTCGGGCACTCAATACTTACTGCGACTTCATTGTAGCTTCCCCTTGCATACTGCTAGTCACTTCTCCATCGCTTTTATGATTCACCTATGAACTAATCTGTCTGGAAAGCTGCAATGGGGAATGGGCTTTGTAGCCTACCTGGGGTGTCCCAGGGGCCCCCCTTCAGCTATGCCTCCCAGAATACTGAGAGCAATACCACTGGACTCACATACAGGAGATGGACAACTGAGAAAGGATGAAGAGGTGTGCAGAGCCTGTCTAAAAATCTAAGAGACTGCTAGGGTTATACGGCGGTCGTACTTCATGTTAAACTGGTGCCCACAATGCCACCAGAGAGGGCAGGGAAAAAAAGCAAAAAAGTCAGAAGAGCAAAAAAGGTTTATTGAAGTTTGTTATTTTTCAGTATGTCTCCCAAATAAAGAGGAAGGTATCGAGTTACAGGAATGTTAGAAAGAGGCAGGAAATGAAAAACACTCATAATCATCTTAATTAGCTTACCACACCTCTGCTTGACTAATGTCCTGATGCAATTAAGGGATTCCAAGGTAACCTTTTTTTTGTAAACAGAAGAAAGGTTTTTTCCCCACCCAGCATGGGCATTCTCCCGTGCTTGCTGTTGAACAGTGATAAAAAGTGTCTTTAGCTCAGCGGTGCGGGGCTTTCGGAGAAAGCAGCAGGAACCCAGCCAGGCGGCTTTGCCTGGCGCTGCGTGCAGTTTTCTAGCTTGGTCTATGGTCCAATACCTATACAATAAGGGTGTAAGTGCTGTCGAGAGTCGCAAGCAAATGCTGTGGCACAATATGTGATGACATGGACTTCAAAGCGGTGGGAACTGAAACTTACTTAGCTAGAGGGACTGTTTTTGTACATCACTGTGTTGGTTGGTGAATGGATTTGTGTGGCCTGCCTCGCCGCACTGCTCGTGGCATATGATGGACGGGTTGCTGTCATGTGTGCCGGCTCACAGCCGGGGTGGCAACGGAGACTCCTGGGTTAGATGCCCCTCTTCAGGGGAGAGTGCATGGTGGTGGGAGAGGAAAAGGGCTTGGAGTTACAGGGCAGAGGAAAGACTGGCTGAAAGGCTGCTGCAGGCGGGTGTAAAAGATGCAGAGGTGGAGAGGTGGTCAGTACCAGCTGGTAGCAACTGGGCACCCACCTACACTGTACTGTGAACTGGGACAGCTGCTGGGTTGCAACTGCTGTTTGCCAACGCTAATCCCAATGGGGAGACAAGCTCCTGCACTGCAGTGTATGGAGTAAAAGCACTAGGCACTTCGTTGTGCCACCCAAGAGATGTTTCAGCTTGGGAAGAGATACACAGAAGCACAGAAAGGTTGTCTAGGCAGGCTGTGAAACACCAGGGGGTAGAAAACACACGGAAGAGGGGAAGGATTAAATGTCATAGGAGCTGGTAACTCCTTTGAGAAGCCAGAGACTTAGGAGAGGAAGATTGAAGAGATAAGGGACACAGGGATGAGGAAGCAGAAGTATTCTGGTGAAGGAGGGGCCCCAACTTCATGTTCCTAAGTTGAAATCTTGAAGGTGGGTACCTTTGTGAGTTGTACCTCCCTGAACCAGAGAGTCTGCTTGATTTAGTCCAAGACCAGAGTGTTTTAAGACTTGCATTTGCAAGTTTTTAGTCCCAAAGTGGGTGCTATTCAGGCACACATAATGCTTGGCACAGGCACACATAATCAAAAGGAAAACATGTTACTAATAATATACTTCAGGAAGCCTAGGAACGCACTGCAACAGGGACCTCCTGGGCTCGATTTCTCTTCATCGGTAACTATTTCATACAGTCATCTCCATAAATCTATTAAAATCTATCTAAACAGTATTTTGGTTTCTTTCTCCTATTAGTATTCCAGAACCTTTTGTTAGAACCTGTAATCACAACCAAGCCACACACACCTATTTGCTCAAGGCAATATTGTTCTTTTGTTTAAATATGCCTTCTCACTCCTTGTGTTTATTTCACTGTTGTATTTATAGAGCACAGTTGCGTTCTTCCTTAGCCTTTATTCTGCTAGGATGAGTAAGTCAAGCTCTTCCAGTTTACTACTGTGATTGCCCAGTGCTAATCCCTGTAGCCGTTCACTGCACCTGCTCCAGCTGAATTCATCTGTCTTCCAACATGGGTGACGAGTATTGTAAAGACAATTCCAGGTGCAGTTTTACAAGCGCAACAGCATTAATATTTCCCCATCGCTCCTGAAAAATTCCTCCCCAGAACACTCTGGAATCGCACTTGTCTTTTACTCAGCCACGTTACACCACCCCGGTAGCTCAAAGCCAATTTATGATTAACCAATGCACTCGGGGCTTTCTCTGTCTCCATTGCTTTCAATGGATAAGCATTTCTGGTATGAGCTGAGAGCTCATTATTAAGCCTCTAGGCTCATGACCCTGCACTCCTCGTTACTGCTATTCAAATTATCAGTGTTTTCCAGTTTTTCCTGTGGAGTCCAACTCTCCACTGTTTTGACAGTAACTCCCAGCTTCATGTTATCAGAAACAAAGAATGTGTCCTTCGAATAACTTTACTTATCGCCATAACTTTACCCTCATTGTAATTGTTTTCCAAGCCATTGTTGCTGATGGACTTATAAAATCCAATGAACAATAAAATCCAGCTATTCCTATGTGGCCTCTGTAAGTGTCACCTGTGCCCTGATGAATCGTGACAATGCACTGCCTGTTGACAACAGCTAGATACAGGCTGAGGACCTGCAGCCACCCTTAACAAAAAATTGGGGTTTTGGTCCTCACCCTATTCCATAACCGGCTTCCTTTGAAGGCTACAAGCCAGCAGAGCCCTGTTGCTATAAACACTGTACAAGGAGATCAAGAAAAGAACCTGCCTCTCAAAAGAGCTTGTATCTATTGTGCATCTATCCAAAACGCCCCATAAAAACAACAAAAAAACCACCCCAGGATAATCAGCTATTGTGAACAAGAGCTGCCTTTTTGCTTTGTATCCACAGCACTGGAAACATAAGAGCCTGAATGATCTGCTCTCAATTGCAAACAATGGAAACGCGCTGAATCACTAAAACCAAACCTTCAATAGGCAAAATGCAGCCTTGTCACTAAGACAAACTGCTAATAGCAACAATGAGGCTTGGAACAGCTTGTATGGAGCCAAACTGGCTCTCGTACTTCAACTGAAGTTCATCCAAAGTTGAACAGGGAAGCCTCCAGATGGTCACTGCAACTGGGGCTAGAAGGAGGGGCCATCATGTTACTTTCCTGTTCATAAAGTGTAGAATTTTGTTTAATGCTTAAAATTAAGACTTACCCCCAGAGGAGTGGACAGGATAAACCATGAAGGAAAATGGCATCACTTAAGCAGGGAAGATGTTACTACTTTAAAAAGATATTGTAGTCATAGCTCTTTGGCCGTTATTAACTCAAAAACGGGGAAAAGCACAATTGTGTTGCAGAGTTTGTGCTGTGCTTTTTTCATACAGCATGTAAAACAATGCCATTTCTTTTATAGAAGAAAATATCTAACTTCGCAGTATTTAAACAGACAAGCAACAAAATCCTCTATTGCAGCCCCGGTCAGGAATGCGACAGGCAGGGGGATGTCTACATTGTTGAACTGAGCTGTAAGCTACACTTCATTCTGGGTCTTCCATTTCACGTCGTATTTGTGTCTGTCCCCTGTGCTACACAACCACGCTGACAATGCAGACTTTGCCAATACAGCCTGGCTCAGGGAGAGCACGAAATATCTCAAAAAGATTTTCAGAGAGAGGCATCAGCTCTGAGTCAATCTGCCCACTCCCAGGGACACCAGCTTGCCTGCTGTGCAGATGAGCGGCGGTGGAAAGGTGCTGGGCTCCATCAGCTTGGCCACACAACAAGTCAGAGAAGTTATTTAGGAGGAAAAGCTGTCATTGAGAGGGCTGCCTACTACACCAGGGCAAAGGCTGTCTTTGGGGAGACATGAGGGCAGACCTGGTGCCTCTCCAGAAGTGCTGGCCCACAGGAAAGCTAATACCATGTTTAGGAGAGGGGCATTTCTCAGGACTGTTTTTTAATAGATCTGTACTTAGAGTTTTTAAGCATAGTGATGATAATAACTATTAGGCTGCTTAGCTTCCAAGGACTCAAAGCTAAATCTGGGTTTCTTCATTTCGCGTCCCAGTCTTGAATCTTGAATCAATCACAAGGTTCAAAGCACCCATAGCAGCATGCACACAGTGAGCATGAGGAACATATAAAAGCCACAAGGGCTATGTGAAACGCTGACTATGCAGTGGAGGCGAAAACACATCCCAAGGCATAAGGTCTGCCCCGGGGAACGTGTCTAAACATCCTCAGGGAGGAACAAGAATCCAGCTCTGCTCATGCCTGTTTGATTCGGGACTTACAGCATCCAGTTGACAGAATCACCCTCAAAGCCAGAAAACGTGCATTCTGTGTTGTAGCCGTCACTGCTGCACACCTTTGCTATGAGACCTTCTCACCTGAGGGCAGCCCAGCAGGACCACAGCACATCCTGGCAGGAGGGACTCCCTCACACAGCAAGCAAAGAGGCCGTACTGATCTTCAGCCAAAGGGAGAGGAGATTATACCTCCTAGTATCTCTCCTGGGGGAGGAACTCAGTGAAATACACTATTCTTAGATGAAAATACTCTTTGTTTTGTCCCCAGAATATATACTGAGACATTGCAGGTGCCAAGTATATTTCTCCCACCCGGCATGTTTTGCTTGAAAATCAGATTCCCCTTTTCTAGTACATGCTACCAGAGGAAAGGATGGTGGTGGGGAACTTGTAGCATGCCTTAAAAAATGAGGGGGGACGAAATGGAATACCAGAGGAGAAAATCACTTTTTCAAGCAAGTCAGCAAAATATTCTAATGCATTTGCTCTTCAAGCACAGTTACACTTGCAAACAGCCTGATGAAAGGGAGGTACGTTGCTCCAGTTCCATCATCTCAGCGAGACTGAATTGGAGCGCTGAAGGATTAGGACTTGATCTAACATGCTTTGAACCTGGTGAAAAACAGAATTCAGCTGAACCTGCACTGAACTAGCACCCTAACTGAAAATAAAGACGATAATTATTTCCCTTTCTTCTTTAAAAGTGAGACTTAAGACAAGTTATGGCATAAAGGAACTTTAGGGAACTATTGCTCTGCTCTGTGCAACCTTTGTGCTTTATGTGTAGAGCACTTCTGACACCTGCTCTTCCAGTCTGACACTTCATTGCCACTAAATTTATTCCGTTTAAAAACAAGATTTCCTAATGAATTTGGCCAATAAACATGGAATTCATTGATAGCCTGGAGATGGTGGAGGAAACCTTTCAAAAGTGAGAAGAAAACTGCTTCTACTTGCTGTAAATGGAATGGATGTGCTGTTGTCAAGAAGAGACATCAATAAACATGGTAATGTGTGTGCTGGCCTAACAAAGGTATCCAAAACTTCCTTCTCCTGCCATTCTTCACTTTGAAAGCACAGACGTTCCCTAAACTATCACCTGCGGCTTTCATGAGCAAATTAACTAAACAAACGTCACATTTTCGTGCAGTCTAGTATTATGAGAACAAAAGTGCTATTGAATTAACAACATTTTGAAGCCATTTTAGAACGCATTTCAACCTTATTTAAGATATGAGAATTTAACTCATCTCAAACTCCAGTTCTCACAGTCAGAAATTGCTGTCATTGCCTTAAGTATCAGTTAGCACAGTGGATGGGTGGGGGACAGGAAGACTAAATACTGCTTGATTATTCTGTTGATGTATTCCATTTTTAAGCCTTTTTTTCTAGGACCTGCTGCAAGCACTAGCCTTTATCTGTAATTACCATTGAGGAACACTGGCAAGAAACAGTCTTGAAAAATCATGAACTCTCTGAACATGAAGATGAAATCTGAAAATAAGTGTCATTATTCATGAATGAATAATGATATCTCTTTGGAGATATCTGACTGTTTCTATAAGGCTGACATTGTCAGGTCCCTACTTATCAGCCACCTCTTACAACAACATTACAAAGCTCTCAGGTTAGTTTGACGGGAAGCGTTTTTCTCTCACTGTTGACACTCATTATATTATTTTCAAAACATTATCAGTCCAGTCCTCCCATCACTGTTTCTATTATTTTCCCTGTGACTAAGAGCCAACAGACACGATTGGCTGTGTCCATTGAAATGCTAACGGGTTTAACACCTTAGCTTCCTCCTCTCCTTCCTTGGGGCTTCCCCAGTGGTCACACCAAAGCTCACAACAGCCTCTCAGCCCCCCTCAGTTTCCTGGAGGGAAGTTACACATTTTCAAATGTTTAGCTGCAATTTAGCATTACCGGAGGGGAAGATACCATACAGTCATATGCCAGGGCTATAACATCCCTGTTTTGTATCTATAAATATCTTTAAGTCCTTCCCCTGCTGTTAGTGACAAAGCTTTCGTTTCGCCAATGGCACGGGTAGGTGACCAAGAGCACAGCTGAGCTGAGAAGGGAAGGTCGATTTTTATTCTTAAGAAAACTTAGGGCTCAGGTATTTAATATCTTACCTTATCTCAAGTGTTTAGTATCTCGTCCTATGGAAAGAGCTGTATCAGCTTTTCCAGTTAGAAGTTTCTGTCTTATATTTGTCACTCTCAGCTTCCTCATTCTTCTACTTATTATACATCCATGGAGAGGAGGATTATTATTTTAACAGCTCCCTCTCAGCCAGGATGTTGTTGGTTTTTTTGAAACTAATGTAGCCTTATTTTTCCCCAGTTATGGCTTATTAGGCAACCTGTAAAATATTCTTAGACGTTTTCCAATTATCATTTTCATTTTTCCCCCCAACTGACTTAGTTTGGAATTTTTTTCCGCTTTGTGAAATTGTATCAGCTAAAGTTACTGATTTGCATTTTGTTTGCCTTCAACAAATGTAATCAAGTTATGAACATTTTTATTTATTTATTGTACCGCTAATTTTTAGTACTGGGGTTCCTCCCCTCTGCTGGGGCAAAAGTCTAGTCTAGAGTTTCCCTGGTCTCTGGTGCAATACTTTTTAAGCAAGAAAATTAAGAATGTTACTTAGTGATTCTGAAGATGCTTCAGTGCTGGCAGCAGGAGACTGCCAGCATATGTCATTGGGATTAACGTCCCCCACAAAAAAGCAACTTTCTTTTTCCTCCCATACATTATAGATAGTAGCTGAAGGAGCCAGTCATCTGTTCCTCCATAAAAATGGCTGCTCTCTCACAGACAGCAACTCATACTCCATTTTGCACTTTTCATGGTGGGAAATCAATCCATGAGATCATTTCCTTGTCATTTGTCACTAGCAAATAAATCATGCCCTTTTTTTTTTGGTCATAGTGTGCCATTTCTCATCCCCTTCTGTCCACTAAACCTTTCTTAAGGGATTATAACCAGTGATTTAAAGATTTCAGTCACCAGAAATTTCCCATCAATGCCATCTCTATTGAATTTATGCTCATGAACGAGCAATTCCAGTTCCTTTGTTTATTACCTAGGACCCTCACATTGGTTTAAGCAGCTAAATAATTTCTCCTTACCATGTCCTTGGGCATTTGGTTTTATTCACCATGGCACAGTCTGGGGTTAAATGGGTGCTCCTTTGTTTCCCCTTTTCACTTTTCCTAATGCTGGGGCTGCCGGAGGTCCCACCCTCTCGGCTGTCGGTCCCTTTCTCACAAAGGGGCAGAAGCAGCGGAGTTTCCCCCAGCCGGCTCAGGGGCTGCCTGCTCACCAGAAACCCTCCAAGAAGAGGAGCCTCCCTTCTCCCCCGCAGCCAAAGGCAGGAGACATTAAAAAAATTTATGCCTGCAGCCTTTCTTCGGCATGCACAAGTGGTTTCTGTCGTTACTCCGGTTAATACTTGACCATGTGTTGCTTTGCCTCTCCCTCCCCCCTTGAAAAAGCTCCAAAACATTGCCCCATGAGTAGTTTTGCACCTCAGAGGAGGGTAGACAGGAATGAACCTTTAAAGCAAAAATCTTTCTTTGGGTGTATCAATATCCTTGCTCTTAGCTTTCTTTGTTTTATAGGAAACGTGGCGTTAAAAATATCAGAGGTCAGTTAATGGTTGTTTTAATGCGCATAAATTCAGGCAGTAATGATGCAATCCTGTCCTTTGATTTCTAGTATGATACAGAATTTCATCGGCATGGTTATCCTGCACAAATAATCAAAACCACAGAAGCCCATTCTTGGAATCAGTGCTGCGTCTTATCAGAGATGTATTGGATGCCAAATGAGAACAGCTGTAGCAACCTCCTGTCAACGCCTTGTAAAACAGTCCTTTTACAGGATGTGCTTTAAAACAGGAACAATTATTCTTACAGATTGTAATACAAATCGTAGTGTAATTAGTACTTAACAGCAATAATGAAAGTGAGAAAAATAGTGAAAGAAAAAGAGAGAAAAAGCAATTTATTGAAAGTAATTGCACTTCCACCTATTTATTTAATGTTTGCCACTTTCAAGTCTTGTCGTCTTGCCAATACAGTAGCACAATGTTCTGCTGCTAGCCCTTTATATGTCTTTGTAGAATAAAAATCGCAGCTGGAGTATTCCCTTACTCTCAGAACAGAAATTATTCCTTCCTAATCCAAATCTCCTGATGGCTCAGCATTTTGTGCTGAGAGACCTTACATCTTCTTGGGAGATCAAATAAGCAACTTTTCAGTTGAGTGTCCTAAAGGAACTATTGTCTATACAGCCACTTTAAAAGCCAGGACTTTTTTTCCTCCCACATCTGAAGTGTTTTCTTACTTCGGAGTTGTTTATTGCATTCTCTGTAACCACTTCTTACTCAGTTTGCTTAGCCCAATGCAAAACCCGCATTTAATGACCTCCTCATTATTTCAAATGCCGAGAGAAACTTGATTCAATTCAAAGCCAATACCACTGCAAGGCTATTGTAGGTCTAAAAGATTTCCTTGCAAGTCTGTTGGAAGAAAGAAAAAGAAATAAATTAAAAAAACAGTCTAGAAAATAGCTACCAAGAACAAAGGTACAGGCTGCGTTAACAAGCATGGCTGAATGACATCCAGGATTTTGTACTCTTTCATCAATACTCCATGGAGCTCAGGATCCCCCAGTCCTCCAAAATTTAAGGGCTTGATTTTCTTTTTGGATTTATGTCTCCAGATCTATGGCTATGAAAACATGAAACAAGTGCAAATCGCTACAGCGTTAATTCCCAAAGTTGGCAGCCAGACTAAATCAATGGTGTTCGGAAAGCGTGAATTGCCTCACGCATTTCAATGGGTTGCTTGGTCACCAAGCTGCGGAAAGCCATTTGGATAATGAGGTTTTTAGCTGTTTCATCACTGATTGTGCTACCAAAACCATTGAGAAACCATATTCCTCTCTGTATGCCAGTTGCTTTCTAGCCAGTGGTCAAAACCCTCCAGGTTCATCCTTCGCAATTCCTACGGCATATTGATGAACTGGCAACACGGACCTTTTAGATAGCATGAAACCCAGACACGGCATAAAACAGTGGATATACAAGAAGCATCAGGAAAGCAAATGTATGAACATATTGTTCACAACTGTGCGGAAACTCATCAATTTTCAGAGCGGCTGCTTGGACTTTCCAGCCTGCCCTGACCTCATGTCACAGCAGCCGGGAGCCTTGAAGCAACCTTCAGATCCTGCTGGTCACCAAGCACCCAGGTGTACCTGCCTTGTGTAAACTAACTGGTCTGTCAGCAAAAGACATGATCAGCTTTACATTTCAATGAAAAAGCTTATGCTTTTGTCTGCTGTGTGGGAGTGGAGGCAGAGAACCTGGACTTCTTTGCAAAGTCACGTGTTAGTAATATGTGGCAGGATGAACTTTAAGGTTTTAAAGCCTGATTTAAAGCCAAACTGAGTTGGGAAGGGTTCAATTGTTTTACTTAGTGTGATTTAATTTTGGTGTTTTCTTTTTTTTTATAAATACAACAACCCATTGCAGGGCTCGTACGTGTTGTATGTAACTGTGCACATTTCCTTTTCCGGATGGGAACAGCTATGTATTACGGAGCACCTGTACGATGTTGTAGTAACCATGTCTGTATCTGTGGTTGTGTAAGGAGCAGACAATCTTCAAAAAGGCCCGAGTACCTGAAATCTTCTCTGTTGTTTCCAGTGCACTGGTTGCTCTAACAAGGGCTATTACTTTTCTTTGCAAACATTGCTTGCTTTATACATTAATGAGCTTGTGCCACTTTATCTACCATGACAGGCCATATCAGAGTAAGCCGTGCTCTGTAGACATGTCCTAAGGAGCATGAAAGGTGAAACTAGAACAGGTTCCTGCATTTTGGAGCTGCATTTTAAGCAACAATTACTCCCCACCTCTTCCATGGCCAGCCCACAAACAGGGCGATTTCTTTCCTAAAGCTTTTAACAGTTTCCAAAGAGCTGCTCTGATCAGCTTGCCTTGCCCACATCCTTTACCAAAGTTACTGGGGACCGCTCACATGAAGAAACCTGCTGGCACAGATAGTGAGGATGCAGCCAGTCCCTGGTAGCCTCTACAGACACCGTTCCTGAACTGGGGTCATGGTTATTTGGAATGAATTACTCCACTTGGCAAGCGAAGAGCTCGTCACTTAGCAAGTACCACGCATGCTGTAAGGAAGTTTTTTCCCCAAATCTGACACCAAATCCCACAGGCCCGCTCAGCTCCATGTTCAGATATCAGACCTGCCTGACGGCTGCAGCTCTGTACTCCTCTTCCAGCGCCTCTGGTACCCCCGGCAGCAGCACTGTGCCACAGCCTCTCTTTGCCCCACCGCAGCACTGCTAATCACTGAGCCCCAGGTCTTTCCCCAGGGGCACGGGGGCACAGACATACCAGCCCATGTGTCCTTGTGCCCAGGCAGTCCTCACTGCATTCTTCTGCACGTGATCGGTTGTGCAAGCGTTTTGCCCTTCTAGATCAAATAACCTGACCTAAGGTGTCTCACATGATGGGACACAGGGAAATTGAGAAGTCTGAATTGCTATGGTTTCACCTTTCTAAAGTGAAGCACCTGAACCAACAACACTTTTATGCTTCTGAAGCCTGGGGACCTGCATTTTTTGATCATCCCTCTGAAAAAATGCAGTAGAACTGTTCTTTACAGAAACAAACTGAGAACAAAAAAGACTAACACCAAAGCAGAAATATTAATACTGAGAGCATACACCTATGATTTGGCTGAAGGAGCAGAAGGAGAAGGTCTAACTGAAAATACCATGCAGATATCTTCTGATTATCTCCAGACTGAAGTCCCAAAGCCACACTGCCATGCAAAACATCCCATCCCACCGGCGAATGGAAAAGCATCCCTAAGCGCCCACTGCATGCTGCAAGCTAAGCAAAACGGAGCTGCTGACTTTGTGAACATGCACTCGATGTGATGTAATTATCATATCATTTTGCACTGCACCATCAAGAATTTGAGCAGGAAGAGCTTCGTCTTCTCTGCTGTGCAACTGAAAAGTCAACAAAATACATCGTTTGCCTTCTCCGAGCAGCATTGCCACTGTGAGCTTTAAAGTGACAATGACTAAAGGGATGAATGCTTATTTATTCTTAAATCAATGCTTCACATTTACTTGGATTCAGGGAAGAAATAAAGCCTTTAATCTTCCAGCAGTCCACCCAACTAAAAAAATATAAATATACTGGAAATATTTTTGAGTGTAAAACTGAAATATGCTTTCTTGCCACCTCTGATTCTGTTCTCAGCTATAAACTGAAGAATCAGAATATTATGACTATGATTATAATGTGATGGTATTTTTATCCAAGGTAGGAGCTAAAGTCCCTTACTCCAACTGCCCTGCTGTATTGCTGACATTCTTGATACCTGAGCAGCCATGATGTTTTGCCAGTTTTAAAACAGCAGCTGGCTGTTTGTATCTCACAAACATATATAGTTTTCTCTCTGAAAATGCATTTTCTGAAAGTCCAGGATGGCCAATGAAGTCAAGCCTGGTCCAGCAATGGTTTTCAAAGCAGGTATTCTACAGTTCCCAGTGCTGCCTTCCCATCCCAGTCTCAAGGATAAGAGATGTAATGAGAACCAGCTGAACTCCTGTTACTGCACTGTAAGACTTTCGCATCCAGGACCCGTCCAGATTTGGGTTTCACTGCAAGACCCAGCTTGCTTATGACAGCTCTTCCTGCAGGTGCTGAAGCAGCTTTGACTCTCCATGACGTGGATAGCAACTTCAGCAAGCAACTACGTCAAGCATATCTTAATTTCATTTGAATTAGCACTTCGTTGGTAAGTATTAGCTGCTGCAGCAAGTTCAACAGTCACCATTTGCTGCTTTCTTGCAGTCCTCCACACCCCTGTTGCCACACTTGCCACTGTACTGTCAGCAGAAAGAGGCCATTTTCACAGGAGAGCTGCCTCTGCCTGTGTCCCGCACAAGGGCTGCTCTCTCCATCACCAGCCTTTACTGTTTCAACCTTCAAAATCTTTGCCTGCCTGTCTTGCACCTCATGTCCAGGCCGGTGCATGCAGATGTGCTGTTTGTGGGAAGCCATACCTCCGTAGTGAACAATGGGGCTGTTCTGTGAGGAGACATGCTAAAAATCATGCAGTAAAGGCTGGAAACGTGCATCTACCACCACCAGCAACTTGTACAGGCCCCTTTCTTCCTCACTGCTGTTACTGTCGTTTCTTATGAAGGCAAAAAATGTCAGGACTGAGCCCTCTTTGGGCTGGAGCTTCCTCCCGGGGGGGCTCCTGGATGAGCCCCATGCCTGGAGCCCTGCTGAAGGGCAAACAACTCTATGGCACCCTGGGACACCAGCCCCTTCCTTGCAACATGATGCCCACACACAGCCACAGACATGTACACAGGTGATGTCTCACACGCACGTGTGTGTTCATCAGGAGACACAACTGTTAGTTGTTGCTCTCCCTACCGCGATAAAACATTTTGACTTTCGTTTAAACTATTTGCTGCAGCAAAAAGGGCATTTGTGAGCCACAGGCAAGGAGGAGTGTATAGACACTGGTGTTACGACCACTTCCACTAAATGGGCTGGCAGGCCGGGCTGTGTCCAACTCGCAGTGCTGCCAACGAGACGATACCTTGCTGGCTGGAGTGTTTTCAGTCCCTGCTCAGACAGCAGCCACAGCATCTTAATAGTATTTTTCTTCTCTGAGTGCGCAACGCAGGCTTACGAGCTCCTAACGGTGCACTGCGGTTTTACCAGCCCATTACTGCAATGGGACATGTTCCTGGAAGAAAAGTTCAGCCACGACTAATACAAAGGTGTCGACCTTGGTTCGGGGCCACCTGGGGCAATGCTGACCTCTCAGTGTGGCTGCTCTTACAGGCTTACATTTGCAACATGCATAGTTCAAGTTCCCTTTGCATCTCTCCCCATATTTGCCACCATGTGAACTCTGTTCCCAATTTGCTGCCCACTCGTAGAGATCCCTCTGTCATCTTCTCCGGCTGCAACCCCTTTTCCCCAGGATGTCCAGCCCACGCCCTGCCAGCTGGGTTGTGCCAGCACCCCACCATCCCTTAACTGTCCCAGCCGAGCTGCCAGGGCGGCTGTGGGGCCAGCGCAGACCCTGGTTTAGGTGGCCCTAGGGAGAGACGTGCCTCCCTGGCACACGCACCATGTGGCACGACTGGCCACCGATGTCTAGACAGGGCACGAGCTCCCGCAGAGAGCCTGTCTCCCCTGGGAGCTGCAGCGCTGCCAATGTCACCTTACCCCTCATTTCTTTTTCCAGATCATTAACTGTTAAACAGGGAGAGAAAGCAGAAGTGAGTCCTGCTGCCCTGAGAACACTGTAATGTCAAAAAGGGATTGCTACATATCGTCAATCCTCTGCTAAAGCAACCGTAGGGAATATCTTTGCCAAAAATAAGCAAGAAGGGTGAGAGTACTTCTACAGAAAAAACCCTCCCCAGACCTTTTTGGCTTTTCTCTGCCAGTGTGTGCCTGTGTGTATCGGGCTTTGGCAGCAAGTCCCCGCTGACTTTGCCTGACTGGGTGCTGCTGTGACTGTCCCCGGTGTGCCAGCGGCTGTCCAGAGGCAGCAGGGCAGCGGGCACA